>NW_026735644.1:0-110108 GCF_949786415.1 Peromyscus eremicus
CACTCCCATTGTCATACACAGGGCAAATAGCACTGGCGTCTGTTCCCAGCATGTACAGTGTATTGGACTGAAGAGGAGCTACTGTTCTTGTCAGTTTCCTAAGCAGAATTGAACTTGATATGGCCATGAGTGTAGGAAGCACAGTTCTTTTGTTCTGAGCAAGCTCACTCTTTTTGCCCTATAGGAAACACAGTAGAGTAGAAGAGTGCTCTTTTCTCAAAAGCAGAGTGTGTTTCTTGTAAGGCGAGCTAGCGTTTGTTTCCCAGTCCTAAATTGAGTTGAATCACATGCAGTTTTTGGTCCCACGAGCTAGAGTTGTTTTCTGGTAAGGAAAGTCACTATTGCGCTCCCATTGACACACACAGTGTAAAGAGGACTCGCGTCTGTTCCCCTCAAGTACAGTGTATTGGACTGAAGAGGAGCTACTGTTCTTGTCAGTTTCCTAAGCAGAGTTGAACTAGATATGGCCCGTGTGTGTAGGAAGCCCAGTTCTTTTGTACTGTAAGCTCACTGATCGAACCCATAGGAAACAGAGTAGAGTAGAAGAGTGCTCTTTTCTCAAAAGCAGTATGTGTTTCTTGTAAGGCGAGCTAGCATTTGTTTCCCACTCCTAAATGGAGTTGAATCACATGCAGTTTGTGGTCCTATGAGCAAGAGATGTTTTCTGGTAAGAAGAGTCACTATTGCGGTCCCATTGTCATACACATTGCAAATAGCACTAGCAATGTCCCATGCATGTACAGTGTATTGGACTGAAGAGGATGTACTGTTCTTGTCAGTTTCCAAATAGAATTGAACTAGATATGGCCATGTGTGAAGGAAGCACAGTTCTTTTATTCTGAGCAAGCTCACTGTTCTGGCCCTATAGAAAACACAGTAGAGTAGAAGAGTGATCCTTTCTCAAAAGCAGAGTGTGTTTCTTGTAAGGCGAGCTAGCATTTGTTTCCCAGTCCTAAATATAGTTGAATCACATGCAGTTTTTGATCCTATGAGCAAGAGTTGTTTTCTGGTACGGAAAGTCACTATTGCGCTCCCATTGTCATACACAGGGCAAATAGCACTGGCGTCTGTTCCCAGCATGTAGAGTGTATTGGACTGAAGAGGATCTACTGTTCTTGTCAGTTTCCTAAGCAGAATTGAACTAGATATGGCCGTGTGTGTAGGAAGCACAGTTCTTTTGTTCTGAGCAAGCTCACTGTTTTGGCCATATAGGAAACACAGTAGAGTAGAAGAGTGCTCTTTTCTCAAAAGCAGAGTGAGTTTCTTGTAAGGCGAGCTAGCGTTTGTTTCCCAGTCCTAAATGGAGTTGAATCACATGCAGTTTTTTGTCCTACGAGCTAGAGTTGTTTTCTGGTAAGGAAAGTAACTATTGCGCTCCCATTGCCCCACTCAGTGCAAAGAGGACTCGCGTCTGTTCCCATCAAGTACAGTGTATTGGACTGTAGAGGAGCTACTGTTCTTGTCAGTTTACTAAGCAGAGTTGAACTAGATATGGCCCCTGTGTGTAGGAAGCACAGTTCTGTTGTTCTGAGCAAGCTGACTGTTCGGACCCCAAGAAAACACAGTAGAGTAGAAGAGTGCTCTTTTCTCAAAAGCAGAGTGTGTTTCTTGTAAGGCGAACTAGTGCTTGTTTCCCAGTCTGAAATGGAGTTGAATCCCATGCAGTTTCTGGTCCTACGAGCAAGAGTTGTTTTCTGGTAAGAAGAGTCACTATTGCGCTCCCATTGCCATATACAGTGCAAATAGCTCTCGCTTCTGTTCCCAGCAAGTACAGTGTATTGGACTGAAGAGGAGCTACTGTTCTTGTCAGTTTCATAAGTGGAGTTAAACTAGATATGGCCCGTGTGTGTAGGAAGCACAGTTCTTTTGTTCTGAGCAAGCTCACTCTTTTGGCCCTATAGGAAACACAGTAGAGTAGAAGAGTGCTCTTTTCTGAGAAGCAGAGTGTGTTTCTTGTAAGGCGAGCTAGCGTTTGTTTCCCAGTCCTAAATTGAGTTGAATCACATGCAGTTTTTGGTCCTACGAGCTAGAGTTGTTTTCTGGTAAGGAAAGTCACTATTTCGCTCCCATTTCCACACACAGTTCAAAGAGGACTCGCGTCTGTTCCCATCAAGTACAGTGTATTGGACTGAAGAGGAGCTACTGTTCTTGTCAGTTTCCTAAGCAGAGTTGAACTAGATATGGCCCGTGTGTGTAGGAAGCACAGTTGTTTTGTACTGTAAGCTCACTGATCGAACACATAGGAAACAGAGTAGAGTAGAAGAGTGCTCTTTTCTCAAAAGCAGAGTGTGTTTCTTGTAAGGCGAGCTAACATTTGTTTCCCAGTCCTAAATGGAGTTGAATCACATGCAGTTTGTGGTCCTATGAGCAAGAGATGTTTTCTGGTAAGAAGAGTCACTATAGCACTCCCATTGTCATACACAGGGCAAATAGCACTGGCGTCTGTTCCCAGCATGAACAGTGTATTGGACTGAAGAGGATGTACTGTTCTTGTCAGTTTCCAAATAGAATTGAACTAGATATGGCCATGTGTGAAGGAAGCACAGTTCTTTTATTCTGAGCAAGCTCACTGTTCTGGCCCTATAGAAAACACAGTAGAGTAGAAGAGTGATCTTTTCTCAAAAGCAGAGTGTGTTTCTTGTAAGGAAAGCTAGCGTTTGTTTCCCAGTCCTAAATATAGTTGAATCACATGCAGTTTTTGATCCTATGAGCAAGAGTTGTTTTCTGGTACGGAAAGTCACTATTGCGCTCCCATTGTCATACACAGGGCAAATAGCACTGGCGTCTGTTCCCAGCATGTAGAGTGTATTGGACTGAAGAGGATCTACTGTTCTTGTCAGTTTCCTAAGCAGAATTGAACTAGATATGGCCGTGTGTGTAGGAAGCACAGTTCTTTTGTTCTGAGCAAGCTCACTTTTTTGGCCCTATAGGAAACACAGTAGAGTAGAAGAGTGCTCTTTTCTCAAAAGCAGAGTGAGTTTCTTGTAAGGCGAGCTAGCGTTTGTTTCCCAGTCCTAAATTGAGTTGAATCACATGCAGTTTTTTGTCCTACGAGCTAGAGTTGTTTTCTGGTAAGGAAAGTAACTTTTGCGCTCCCATTGCCCCACTCAGTGCAAAGAGGACTCGCGTCTGTTCCCTTCAAGTACAGTGTATTGGACTGTAGAGGAGCTACTGTTCTTGTCAGTTTACTAAGCAGAGTTGAACTAGATATGGCCCCTGTGTGTAGGAAGCACAGTTCTGTTGTTCTGAGCAAGCTCACTGTTCGGACCCCAAGAAAACACAGTAGAGTAGAGGAGTGCTCTTTTCTCAAAAGCAGAGTGTGTTTCTTGTAAGGCGAACTAGTGCTTGTTTCCCAGTCTGAAATGGAGTTGAATCCTATGCAGTTTCTGGTCCTACGAGCAAGAGTTGTTTTCTGGTAAGAAGAGTCACTATAGCACTCCCATTGTCATACACAGGGCAAATAGCACTGGCGTCTGTTCCCAGCATGAACAGTGTATTGGACTGAAGAGGAGCTACTGTTCTTGTCAGTTTCCTAAGCAGAATTGAACTTGATATGGCCATGAGTGTAGGAAGCACAGTTCTTTTGTTCTGAGGAAGCTCACTCTTTTGGCCCTATAGGAAACACAGTAGAGTAGAAGAGTGCTCTTTTCTGAGAAGCAGAGTGTGTTTCTTGTAAGGCGAGCTAGCGTTTGTTTCCCAGTCCTAAATGGAGTGGAATCCCATGCAGTTTCTGGTCCTACGAGCAAGAGTTGTTTTCTGGTAAGAAGAGTCACTATTGCGCTCCCATTGACATACACAGGGCAAATAGCACTCACGTCTGTTCCCAGCATGTACAGTGTATTGGACTGAAGAGGAGCTACTGTTCTTGTCAGTTTCCTATGCAGAGTTGAACTAGATATAGTCGGTTTGTGTACGAAGCACAGTTCTTTTGTTCTGAGCAAGCTCACTATTCTGGCCCTACAAAAAACACATTAGACTAGAAGAGTGCTCTTTTCTCAAAAGCAGAATGTGTTTTTTGTAAGGCGAGCTAGCGTTTGTTTCCCAGTTATAAATGGAGTTGAATCACATGCAGTGTCTGGTCCTACGAGCAAGAGTTGTTTTCTTGTAAGAAGAGTCACTATTGCGCTGCCATTATCATACACAGGGCAAATAGCACTGGCGTCTGTTCCCAGCATGTACAGTGTATTGGACTGAGGAGGAGCTACTGTTCTTGTCAGTTTCCTAAGCAGAGTTGAACTAGATATATCCCGTGTGTGTAGGAAGCACAGTTCTTTTGTTCTGAGCAAGCTCACTATTCTGGCCCTATAGGAAACACAGTAGAGTAGAAGAGTGCTCTTTTCTCAAAAGCAGAGTGTTTTTCTTGTAAAGCGACCTAGCGTTTGTTTCCCAGTCCTAAATGGAGTTGAATCACATGCATTTTCTGGTCCTACAAGCAAGAGTTGTTTTCTGGTAAGAAGAGTCACTATTGTGCTCCCATTGTCATACAAAGGGCAAATAGCACTGGCGTCTGTTCCCATCAAGTACAGTGTATGGGACGGAAGAGGATCTACTGTTCTTGTCAGTTTCCTAAGCAGAATTGACCTAGATATGGCGCGTGTGTGTAGGAAGCACAGTTCTTTTGTTCTGAGCAAGCTCACTATTCTGGCCCTATAGGAAACACAGTAGAGTAGAAGAGTGCTCTTTTCTGAGAAGCAGAGTGTGTTTCTTGTAAGACGAGCTAGCGTTTGTTTCCCAGTCCTAAATGGAGTCGAATCACATGCAGTTTCTGGTCCTACGAGCAAGAGTTGTTTTCTGGTAAGAAGAGTCACTATTGCACTCCCATTGTCATACACAGGGCAAATAGCACTGGCGTCTGTTCCCAGCATGTACAGTGTATTGGACTGAAGAGGAGCTACTGTTCTTGTCAGTTTCCTAAGCAGAATTGAACTTGATATGGCCATGAGTGTAGGAAGCACAGTTCTTTTGTTCTGAGCAAGCTCACTCTTTTTGCCCTATAGGAAACACAGTAGAGTAGAAGAGTGCTCTTTTCTCAAAAGCAGAGTGTGTTTCTTGTAAGGCGAGCTAGCGTTTGTTTCCCAGTCCTAAATTGAGTTGAATCACATGCAGTTTTTGGTCCCACGAGCTAGAGTTGTTTTCTGGTAAGGAAAGTCACTATTGCGCTCCCATTGACACACACAGTGTAAAGAGGACTCGCGTCTGTTCCCCTCAAGTACAGTGTATTGGACTGAAGAGGAGCTACTGTTCTTGTCAGTTTCCTAAGCAGAGTTGAACTAGATATGGCCCGTGTGTGTAGGAAGCCCAGTTCTTTTGTACTGTAAGCTCACTGATCGAACCCATAGGAAACAGAGTAGAGTAGAAGAGTGCTCTTTTCTCAAAAGCAGTATGTGTTTCTTGTAAGGCGAGCTAGCATTTGTTTCCCACTCCTAAATGGAGTTGAATCACATGCAGTTTGTGGTCCTATGAGCAAGAGATGTTTTCTGGTAAGAAGAGTCACTATTGCGGTCCCATTGTCATACACATTGCAAATAGCACTAGCAATGTCCCATGCATGTACAGTGTATTGGACTGAAGAGGATGTACTGTTCTTGTCAGTTTCCAAATAGAATTGAACTAGATATGGCCATGTGTGAAGGAAGCACAGTTCTTTTATTCTGAGCAAGCTCACTGTTCTGGCCCTATAGAAAACACAGTAGAGTAGAAGAGTGATCCTTTCTCAAAAGCAGAGTGTGTTTCTTGTAAGGAAAGCTAGCGTTTGTTTCCCAGTCCTAAATATAGTTGAATCACATGCAGTTTTTGATCCTATGAGCAAGAGTTGTTTTCTGGTACGGAAAGTCACTATTGCGCTCCCATTGTCATACACAGGGCAAATAGCACTGGCGTCTGTTCCCAGCATGTAGAGTGTATTGGACTGAAGAGGATCTACTGTTCTTGTCAGTTTCCTAAGCAGAATTGAACTAGATATGGCCGTGTGTGTAGGAAGCACAGTTGTTTTGTTCTGAGCAAGCTCACTTTTTTGGCCCTATAGGAAACACAGTAGAGTAGAAGAGTGCTCTTTTCTCAAAAGCAGAGTGAGTTTCTTGTAAGGCGAGCTAGCGTTTGTTTCCCAGTCCTAAATTGAGTTGAATCACATGCAGTTTTTTGTCCTACGAGCTAGAGTTGTTTTCTGGTAAGGAAAGTAACTTTTGCGCTCCCATTGCCCCACTCAGTGCAAAGAGGACTCGCGTCTGTTCCCTTCAAGTACAGTGTATTGGACTGTAGAGGAGCTACTGTTCTTGTCAGTTTACTAAGCAGAGTTGAACTAGATATGGCCCCTGTGTGTAGGAAGCACAGTTCTGTTGTTCTGAGCAAGCTCACTGTTCGGACCCCAAGAAAACACAGTAGAGTAGAGGAGTGCTCTTTTCTCAAAAGCAGAGTGTGTTTCTTGTAAGGCGAACTAGTGCTTGTTTCCCAGTCTGAAATGGAGTTGAATCCTATGCAGTTTCTGGTCCTACGAGCAAGAGTTGTTTTCTGGTAAGAAGAGTCACTATAGCACTCCCATTGTCATACACAGGGCAAATAGCACTGGCGTCTGTTCCCAGCATGAACAGTGTATTGGACTGAAGAGGAGCTACTGTTCTTGTCAGTTTCCTAAGCAGAATTGAACTTGATATGGCCATGAGTGTAGGAAGCACAGTTCTTTTGTTCTGAGGAAGCTCACTCTTTTGGCCCTATAGGAAACACAGTAGAGTAGAAGAGTGCTCTTTTCTGAGAAGCAGAGTGTGTTTCTTGTAAGGCGAGCTAGCGTTTGTTTCCCAGTCCTAAATGGAGTGGAATCCCATGCAGTTTCTGGTCCTACGAGCAAGAGTTGTTTTCTGGTAAGAAGAGTCACTATTGCGCTCCCATTGACATACACAGGGCAAATAGCACTCACGTCTGTTCCCAGCATGTACAGTGTATTGGACTGAAGAGGAGCTACTGTTCTTGTCAGTTTCCTATGCAGAGTTGAACTAGATATAGTCGGTTTGTGTACGAAGCACAGTTCTTTTGTTCTGAGCAAGCTCACTATTCTGGCCCTACAAAAAACACATTAGACTAGAAGAGTGCTCTTTTCTCAAAAGCAGAATGTGTTTTTTGTAAGGCGAGCTAGCGTTTGTTTCCCAGTTATAAATGGAGTTGAATCACATGCAGTGTCTGGTCCTACGAGTAAGAGTTGTTTTCTTGTAAGAAGAGTCACTATTGCGCTGCCATTATCATACACAGGGCAAATAGCACTGGCGTCTGTTCCCAGCATGTACAGTGTATTGGACTGAGGAGGAGCTACTGTTCTTGTCAGTTTCCTAAGCAGAGTTGAACTAGATATATCCCGTGTGTGTAGGAAGCACAGTTCTTTTGTTCTGAGCAAGCTCACTATTCTGGCCCTATAGGAAACACAGTAGAGTAGAAGAGTGCTCTTTTCTCAAAAGCAGAGTGTTTTTCTTGTAAAGCGACCTAGCGTTTGTTTCCCAGTCCTAAATGGAGTTGAATCACATGCATTTTCTGGTCCTACAAGCAAGAGTTGTTTTCTGGTAAGAAGAGTCACTATTGTGCTCCCATTGTCATACAAAGGGCAAATAGCACTGGCGTCTGTTCCCATCAAGTACAGTGTATGGGACGGAAGAGGATCTACTGTTCTTGTCAGTTTCCTAAGCAGAATTGACCTAGATATGGCGCTTGTGTGTAGGAAGCACAGTTCTTTTGTTCTGAGCAAGCTCACTATTCTGGCCCTATAGGAAACACAGTAGAGTAGAAGAGTGCTCTTTTCTGAGAAGCAGAGTGTGTTTCTTGTAAGACGAGCTAGCGTTTGTTTCCCAGTCCTAAATGGAGTCGAATCACATGCAGTTTCTGGTCCTACGAGCAAGAGTTGTTTTCTGGTAAGAAGAGTCACTATTGCACTCCCATTGTCATACACAGGGCAAATAGCACTGGCGTCTGTTCCCAGCATGTACAGTGTATTGGACTGAAGAGGAGCTACTGTTCTTGTCAGTTTCCTAAGCAGAATTGAACTTGATATGGCCATGAGTGTAGGAAGCACAGTTCTTTTGTTCTGAGCAAGCTCACTCTTTTTGCCCTATAGGAAACACAGTAGAGTAGAAGAGTGCTCTTTTCTCAAAAGCAGAGTGTGTTTCTTGTAAGGCGAGCTAGCGTTTGTTTCCCAGTCCTAAATTGAGTTGAATCACATGCAGTTTTTGGTCCCACGAGCTAGAGTTGTTTTCTGGTAAGGAAAGTCACTATTGCGCTCCCATTGACACACACAGTGCAAAGAGGACTCGCGTCTGTTCCCCTCAAGTACAGTGTATTGGACTGAAGAGGAGCTACTGTTCTTGTCAGTTTCCTAAGCAGAGTTGAACTAGATATGGCCCGTGTGTGTAGGAAGCACAGTTCTTTTGTTCTGAGCAAGCTCACTGTTCAGACCCCGTAGGAAACACTGTAGAGTAGAAGAGTGCTCTTTTCTCAAAAGCAGAGTGTGTTTCTTGTAAGGCGAGCCAGCGTTTGTTTTGCAGTCCTAAATGGAGTTGAATCACATGCAGTTTGTGGTCCTATGAGCAAGAGATGTTTTCTGGTAAGAAGAATCACTATTGCGGTCCCATTGTCATACACATTGCAAATAGCACTAGCATCTGTCCCCTGCATTTACAGTGTATTGGACTGAAGAGGATCTACTGTTCTTGTCAGTTTCCTAAGCAGAATTGAACTGGATATGGCCCGTGTGTGTAGGAAGCACAGTTCTTTTGTTCTGAGCAAGCTCACTGTTCGGATCCCATAGGAAACACAGTGGAGTAGAAGAGTGCTCTTTTCTCAAAAGCAGAGTGTGTTTCTTGTAAGGCGACCTAGCGTTTCTTTCGCAGTCCTAAATGGAGTTGAATCCCATGCAGTTTCTGGTCCTACGAGCAAGAGTTGTTTTCTGGTAAGAAGAGTCACTATTGCGCTCCCATTGACATACACAGGGCAAATAGCACTGGCGTCTATTCCCAGCATATACAGTGTATTGGACTGAAGAGGATCTACTGTTCTTGTCAGTTTCCTCAGCAGAATTGAACTAGATATGGCCGTGTGTGTAGGAAGCACAGTTCTTTTGTTCTGAGCAAGCTCACTATTCTGGCCCTATAGGAAACACAGTAGAGTAGAAGAGTGCTCTTTTCTCAAAAGCAGAGTGTTTTTCTTGTAAAGCGAGCTAGCGTTTGTTTCCCAGTCCTAAATGGAGTTGAATCACATGTAGTTTCTGGTCCTACAAGCAAGAGTAGTTTTCTGGTAAGAAGAGTCACTATTGTGCTCCCATTGTCATACACAGGGCAAATAGCACTGGCGTCTGTTCCCAGCAAGTAAAGTGTATGGGATGGAAGAGGATCTACTGACTTGTCAGTTTCCTAAGCAGAATTGACCTAGATATGGCGCGTGTGTGTAGGAAGCACAGTTCTTTTGTTCTGAGCAAGCTCACTATTCTGGCCCTATAGGAAACACAGTAGAGTAGAAGAGTGCTCTTTTCTGAGAAGCAGAGTGTGTTTCTTGTAAGGCGAGCTAGCGTTTGTTTCCCAGTCCTAAATGGAGTTGAATCCCATGCAGTTTCTGGTCCTACGAGCAAGAGTTGTTTTCTGGTAAGAAGAGTCACTATAGCACTCCCATTGTCATACACAGGGCAAATTGCACTGGCGTCTGTTCCCAGCATGAACAGTGTATTGGACTGAAGAGGAGCTACTGTTCTTGTCAGTTTCCTAAGCAGAATTGAACTTGATATGGCCATGAGTGTAGGAAGCACAGTTCTTTTGTTCTGAGGAAGCTCACTCTTTTGGCCCTATAGGAAACACAGTAGAGTAGAAGAGTGCTCTTTTCTCAAAAGCAGAGTGTGTTTCTTGTAAGGCGAGCTAGCGTTTGTTTCCCAGTCCTAAATTGAGTTGAATCACATGCAGTTTTTGGTCCCACGAGCTAGAGTTGTTTTCTGGTAAGGAAAGTCACTATTGCGCTCCCATTGACACACACAGTGCAAAGAGGACTCGCGTCTGTTCCCCTCAAGTACAGTGTATTGGACTGAAGAGGAGCTACTGTTCTTGTCAGTTTCCTAAGCAGAGTTGAACTAGATATGGCCCGTGTGTGTAGGAAGCACAGTTCTTTTGTTCTGAGCAAGCTCACTGTTCAGACCCCGTAGGAAACACTGTAGAGTAGAAGAGTGCTCTTTTCTCAAAAGCAGAGTGTGTTTCTTGTAAGGCGAGCCAGTGTTTGTTTTGCAGTCCTAAATGGAGTTGAATCACATGCAGTTTGTGGTCCTATGAGCAAGAGATGTTTTCTGGTAAGAAGAATCACTATTGCGGTCCCATTGTCATACACATTGCAAATAGCACTAGCATCTGTCCCCTGCATTTACAGTGTATTGGACTGAAGAGGATCTACTGTTCTTGTCAGTTTCCTAAGCAGAATTGAACTGGATATGGCCCGTGTGTGTAGGAAGCACAGTTCTTTTGTTCTGAGCAAGCTCACTGTTCGGATCCCATAGGAAACACAGTGGAGTAGAAGAGTGCTCTTTTCTCAAAAGCAGAGTGTGTTTCTTGTAAGGCGATCTAGCGTTTCTTTCGCAGTCCTAAATGGAGTTGAATCCCATGCAGTTTCTGGTCCTACGAGCAAGAGTTGTTTTCTGGTAAGAAGAGTCACTATTGCGCTCCCATTGACATACACAGGGCAAATAGCACTGGCGTCTATTCCCAGCATATACAGTGTATTGGACTGAAGAGGATCTACTGTTCTTGTCAGTTTCCTCAGCAGAATTGAACTAGATATGGCCGTGTGTGTAGGAAGCACAGTTCTTTTGTTCTGAGCAAGCTCACTATTCTGGCCCTATAGGAAACACAGTAGAGTAGAAGAGTGCTCTTTTCTCAAAAGCAGAGTGTTTTTCTTGTAAAGCGAGCTAGCGTTTGTTTCCCAGTCCTAAATGGAGTTGAATCACATGTAGTTTCTGGTCCTACAAGCAAGAGTAGTTTTCTGGTAAGAAGAGTCACTATTGTGCTCCCATTGTCATACACAGGGCAAATAGCACTGGCGTCTGTTCCCAGCAAGTAAAGTGTATGGGATGGAAGAGGATCTACTGACTTGTCAGTTTCCTAAGCAGAATTGACCTAGATATGGCGCGTGTGTGTAGGAAGCACAGTTCTTTTGTTCTGAGCAAGCTCACTATTCTGGCCCTATAGGAAACACAGTAGAGTAGAAGAGTGCTCTTTTCTGAGAAGCAGAGTGTGTTTCTTGTAAGGCGAGCTAGCGTTTGTTTCCCAGTCCTAAATGGAGTTGAATCCCATGCAGTTTCTGGTCCTACGAGCAAGAGTTGTTTTCTGGTAAGAAGAGTCACTATAGCACTCCCATTGTCATACACAGGGCAAATTGCACTGGCGTCTGTTCCCAGCATGAACAGTGTATTGGACTGAAGAGGAGCTACTGTTCTTGTCAGTTTCCTAAGCAGAATTGAACTTGATATGGCCATGAGTGTAGGAAGCACAGTTCTTTTGTTCTGAGGAAGCTCACTCTTTTGGCCCTATAGGAAACACAGTAGAGTAGAAGAGTGCTCTTTTCTGAGAAGCAGAGTGTGTTTCTTGTAAGGCGAGCTAGCGTTTGTTTCCCAGTCCTAAATGGAGTTGAATCCCATGCAGTTTCTGGTCCTACGAGCAAGAGTTGTTTTCTGGTAAGAAGAGTCACTATTGCGCTCCCATTGACATACACAGGGCAAATAGCACTCACGTCTGTTCCCAGCATGTACAGTGTATTGGACTGAAGAGGAGCTACTGTTCTTGTCAGTTTCCTATGCAGAGTTGAACTAGATATAGTCGGTTTGTGTACGAAGCACAGTTCTTTTGTTCTGAGCAAGCTCACTATTCTGGCCCTACAAAAAACACATTAGACTAGAAGAGTGCTCTTTTCTCAAAAGCAGAATGTGTTTTTTGTAAGGCGAGCTAGCGTTTGTTTCCCAGTTATAAATGGAGTTGAATCACATGCAGTGTCTGGTCCTACGAGCAAGAGTTGTTTTCTTGTAAGAAGAGTCACTATTGCGCTGCCATTATCATACACAGGGCAAATAGCACTGGCGTCTGTTCCCAGCATGTACAGTGTATTGGACTGAAGAGGAGCTACTGTTCTTGTCAGTTTCCTAAGCAGAGTTGAACTAGATATATCCCGTGTGTGTAGGAAGCACAGTTCTTTTGTTCTGAGCAAGCTCACTATTCTGGCCCTATAGGAAACACAGTAGAGTAGAAGAGTGCTCTTTTCTCAAAAGCAGAGTGTTTTTCTTGTAAAGCGACCTAGCGTTTGTTTCCCAGTCCTAAATGGAGTTGAATCACATGCATTTTCTGGTCCTACAAGCAAGAGTTGTTTTCTGGTAAGAAGAGTCACTATTGTGCTCCCATTGTCATACAAAGGGCAAATAGCACTGGCGTCTGTTCCCAGCATGTACAGTGTATGGGACGGAAGAGGATCTACTGTTCTTGTCAGTTTCCTAAGCAGAATTGACCTAGATATGGCGCGTGTGTGTAGGAAGCACAGTTCTTTTGTTCTGAGCAAGCTCACTATTCTGGCCCTATAGGAAACACAGTAGAGTAGAAGAGTGCTCTTTTCTGAGAAGCAGAGTGTGTTTCTTGTAAGGCGTGCTAGCGTTTGTTTCCCAGTCCTAAATGGAGTCGAATCACATGCAGTTTCTGGTCCTACGAGCAAGAGTTGTTTTCTGGTAAGAAGAGTCACTATTGCACTCCCATTGTCATACACAGGGCAAATAGCACTGGCGTCTGTTCCCAGCATGTACAGTGTATTGGACTGAAGAGGAGCTACTGTTCTTGTCAGTTTCCTAAGCAGAATTGAACTTGATATGGCCATGAGTGTAGGAAGCACAGTTCTTTTGTTCTGAGCAAGCTCACTCTTTTTGCCCTATAGGAAACACAGTAGAGTAGAAGAGTGCTCTTTTCTCAAAAGCAGAGTGTGTTTCTTGTAAGGCGAGCTAGCGTTTGTTTCCCAGTCCTAAATTGAGTTGAATCACATGCAGTTTTTGGTCCCACGAGCTAGAGTTGTTTTCTGGTAAGGAAAGTCACTATTGCGCTCCCATTGACACACACAGTGTAAAGAGGACTCGCGTCTGTTCCCCTCAAGTACAGTGTATTGGACTGAAGAGGAGCTACTGTTCTTGTCAGTTTCCTAAGCAGAGTTGAACTAGATATGGCCCGTTTGTGTAGGAAGCCCAGTTCTTTTGTACTGTAAGCTCACTGATCGAACCCATAGGAAACAGAGTAGAGTAGAAGAGTGCTCTTTTCTCAAAAGCAGTATGTGTTTCTTGTAAGGCGAGCTAGCATTTGTTTCCCACTCCTAAATGGAGTTGAATCACATGCAGTTTGTGGTCCTATGAGCAAGAGATGTTTTCTGGTAAGAAGAGTCACTATTGCGGTCCCATTGTCATACACATTGCAAATAGCACTAGCAATGTCCCATGCATGTACAGTGTATTGGACTGAAGAGGATCTACTGTTCTTGTCAGTTTCCAAATAGAATTGAACTAGATATGGCCATGTGTGAAGGAAGCACAGTTCTTTTATTCTGAGCAAGCTCACTGTTCTGGCCCTATAGAAAACACAGTAGAGTAGAAGAGTGATCCTTTCTCAAAAGCAGAGTGTGTTTCTTGTAAGGAAAGCTAGCGTTTGTTTCCCAGTCCTAAATATAGTTGAATCACATGCAGTTTTTGATCCTATGAGCAAGAGTTGTTTTCTGGTACGGAAAGTCACTATTGCGCTCCCATTGTCATACACAGGGCAAATAGCACTGGCGTCTGTTCCCAGCATGTAGAGTGTATTGGACTGAAGAGGATCTACTGTTCTTGTCAGTTTCCTAAGCAGAATTGAACTAGATATGGCCGTGTGTGTAGGAAGCACAGTTCTTTTGTTCTGAGCAAGCTCACTGTTTTGGCCATATAGGAAACACAGTAGAGTAGAAGAGTGCTCTTTTCTCAAAAGCAGAGTGAGTTTCTTGTAAGGCGAGCTAGCGTTTGTTTCCCAGTCCTAAATGGAGTTGAATCACATGCAGTTTTTTGTCCTACGAGCTAGAGTTGTTTTCTGGTAAGGAAAGTAACTATTGCGCTCCCATTGCCCCACTCAGTGCAAAGAGGACTCGCGTCTGTTCCCATCAAGTACAGTGTATTGGACTGTAGAGGAGCTACTGTTCTTGTCAGTTTACTAAGCAGAGTTGAACTAGATATGGCCCCTGTGTGTAGGAAGCACAGTTCTGTTGTTCTGAGCAAGCTGACTGTTCGGACCCCAAGAAAACACAGTAGAGTAGACGAGTCCTCTTTTCTCAAAAGCAGAGTGTGTTTCTTGTAAGGCGAACTAGTGCTTGTTTCCCAGTCTGAAATGGAGTTGAATCCCATGCAGTTTCTGGTCCTACGAGCAAGAGTTGTTTTCTGGTAAGAAGAGTCACTATTGCGCTCCCATTGCCATATACAGTGCAAATAGCTCTCGCTTCTGTTCCCAGCAAGTACAGTGTATTGGACTGAAGAGGAGCTACTGTTCTTGTCAGTTTCATAAGTGGAGTTAAACTAGATATGGCCCGTGTGTGTAGGAAGCACAGTTCTTTTGTTCTGAGCAAGCTCACTCTTTTGGCCCTATAGGAAACACAGTAGAGTAGAAGAGTGCTCTTTTCTGAGAAGCAGAGTGTGTTTCTTGTAAGGCGAGCTAGCGTTTGTTTCCCAGTCCTAAATTGAGTTGAATCACATGCAGTTTTTGGTCCTACGAGCTAGAGTTGTTTTCTGGTAAGGAAAGTCACTATTTCGCTCCCATTTCCACACACAGTTCAAAGAGGACTCGCGTCTGTTCCCATCAAGTACAGTGTATTGGACTGAAGAGGAGCTACTGTTCTTGTCAGTTTCCTAAGCAGAGTTGAACTAGATATGGCCCGTGTGTGTAGGAAGCACAGTTGTTTTGTACTGTAAGCTCACTGATCGAACACATAGGAAACAGAGTAGAGTAGAAGAGTGCTCTTTTCTCAAAAGCAGAGTGTGTTTCTTGTAAGGCGAGCTAACATTTGTTTCCCAGTCCTAAATGGAGTTGAATCACATGCAGTTTGTGGTCCTATGAGCAAGAGATGTTTTCTGGTAAGAAGAGTCACTATTGCGGTCCCATTGTCATACACATTGCAAATAGCACTAGCAATGTCCCATGCATGTACAGTGTATTGGACTGAAGAGGATCCACTGTTCTTTTCAGTTTCCTAAGCAGAATTGAACTAGATATGGCCATGTGTGAAGGAAGCACAGTTCTTTTATTCTGAGCAAGCTCACTGTTCTGGCCCTATAGAAAACACAGTAGAGTAGAAGAGTGCTCTTTTCTCAAAAGCAGAGTGTGTTTCTTGTAAGGCTAGCTAGTGTTTGTTTCCCAGTCAGAAACGGAGTTGAATCCCATGCAGTTTCTGGTCCTATGAGCAAGAGTTGTTTTCTGGAAAGAAGAGTCACTATTTTGCTTTCTTTGTCATACACAGTGCAAATAGCACTCGCGTCTACTCCCAGCAAGTACAGTGTATTGGACTGAAGAGGAGCTACTGTTCTTGTCAGTTTCCTAAGCAGAGTTGAACTAGATATGGCCCGTGTGTGTAGGAAGCACGGTTCTTTTGTTCTGAGCAAGCTCACTGTTCGGACCCAATAGGAAACACAGTAGAGTAGAAGAGTGCTCTTTTCTCAAAAGCAGAGTGTGTTTCCTGTAAGGCGAGCTAGCGTTTGTTTCCCAGTCCTAAATGGAGTTGAATCACATGCAGTTTCTGATCCTAGGAGCAAGAGTTGTTTTCTGGTAAGAAGAGTCACTATTGCGCTCCCATTGTCATACACAGGGCAAATAGCACTGGCGTCTGTTCCCAGCATGTACAGTGTATTGGACTGAAGAGGATCTACTGTTCTTGTCAGTTTACTAAGCAGAGTTGAACTAGATATGGCTGGTGTGTGTAGGAAGCACAGTTCTTTTGTTCTGAGCAAGCTCACTGTTTTGGTCCTATAGGAAACACAGTAGAGTAGAAGAGTGCTCCTTTCTCAAAAGCAGAGTGTTTTTCTTGTTAGGCGAGCTAGCTTTTGTTTCCCAGTCCTAAATGGAGTTGAATCCCATGCAGTTTCTGGTCCTACAAGCAAGAGTTGTTTTCTAGTAAGAAGAGTCACTATTGTGTTCCCATTGCCATACACAGGGCAAATAGGACTCGCGTCTGTTCCCAGGATGTACAGTGTATTGGACTGAAGAGGATCTACTGTTCTTGTCAGTTTCGTAAGCAAAGTTGAACTAGATATGGCCCGTGTGTGTAGGAAGTACACTTCTTTTGTTCTGAGCAAGCTCATTCTTCTGGCCCTATAGGAAACACAGTAGAGTAGAAGAGTGCTCTTTTCTCAAAAGCAGAATGTGTTTCTTCTAAGGCGAGCTAGCGTTTGTTTCCCAGTCCTAAATGGAGTTGAATCCCATGCAGTTTCTGATCCTACGAGCAAGAGTTGTATTATGGTAAGAAGAGTCACTATTGTGCTCCCATTGTCATACAAGGGGCAAATAGCACTGGCGTCTGTTCCCAGCATGTAAAGTGTATTGGACTGAAGAGGATCTACTGTTCTTGTCCGTTTCCTAAGCAGAGTTGAACTAGATATGGCCCGTGTGTGAAGGAAGCACAGTTCTTTTGTTCTGAGCAAGCTCACTGTTCGGACCCCATAGGAAACTCAGTAGAATAGAAGAGTGCTCTTTTCTCAAAAGCAGAGTGTGTTTCTTGTAAAGCGAGCTAGCGTTTGTTTCCCAGTCCTAAATGGAGTTGAATCACATGCAGTTTCTGGTCCTACGAGCAAGGGATATATTCTTGTAAGGAAAGTCACTATTGTGCTCCCTTTGCGATAAACAGTGCAAATAGCACTCACGTCTTTTCCGAGCAAGTACAGTGTATCTGACTGAAGAGGAGCTACTGTTCTTGTCAGTTTCCTAAGCAGAGTTGAACTAGATATGGCCCGTGTGTGTGAAGCACAGTTCTTTTGTTCTGCGCAAGCTCAATTTTCGGACCCCATAGTAAACACAGTAGAGTAGAAGAGTGCTCTTTTCTCAAAAGCAGAGTGTGTTTCTTGTAAGGCTAGCTAGTGTTTGTTTCCCAGTCAGAAACGGAGTTGAATCCCATGCAGTTTCTGGTCCTACGAGCAAGAGCTGTTTTCTGGAAAGAAGAGTCACTATTTTGCTTTCTTTGCCATACACAGTGCAAATAGCACTCGCGTCTACTCCCAGCAAGTACAGTGTATTGGACTGAAGAGGAGCTACTGTTCTTGTCAGTTTCCTAAGCAGAGTTGAACTAGATATAGCCCGTGTGTGTAGGAAGCACAGTTCTTTTGTTTTGAGCAAGCTCACTGTTCTGGCCCTAAAGGAAACACAGTAAAGTAGAAGAGTGCTCTTTTCTCAAAAGCAGAGTGTGTTTCTTGTAAGGTGAGCTAGCGTTTGTTTTCCAGTCCTAAATGTAGTTGAATTACATGCAGTTTCTTGTCCTATGAGCAAGAGTTGTTTTCTGGTAAGAAAAGTCACTATTGTGCTCCTATTGCCATACACAGTGCAAACAACACTTGCTACTGTTCTTTGCAAGTACAGTGTATTGGACAGAAGAGGAGCTACTGTCCTTGTCAGTTTCCTAAGCAGAGTTGAACTAGATATGGCCCGTGTGTGTAGGAAGCACAGTTCTTTTGCTCTGAGCAAGCTCACTGTTCGGACCCAATAGGAAACACAGTAGAGTAGAAGAGTGCTCTTTTCTCAAAAGCAGAGTGTGTTTCCTGTAAGGCGAGCTAGCGTTTGTTTCCCAGTCCTAAATGGAGTTGAATCACATGCAGTTTCTGATCCTAGGAGCAAGAGTTGTTTTCTGGTAAGAAGAGTCACTATTGCGCTCCCATTGTCATAAACAGGGCAAATAGCACTGGCGTCTGTTCCCAGCATGTACAGTGTATTGGACTGAAGAGGATCTACTGTTCTTGTCAGTTTCCTAAGCAGAGTTGAACTAGATATGGCTGGTGTGTGTAGGAAGCACAGTTCTTTTGTTCTGAGCAAGCTCACTGTTTTGGTCCTATAGGAAACACAGTAGAGTAGAAGAGTGCTCCTTTCTCAAAAGCAGAGTGTGTTTCTTGTAAGGCGAGTTAGCTTTTGTTTCCCAGTCCTAAATGGAGTTGAATCACATGCAGTTTCTGGTCCTACAAGCAAGAGTTGTTTTCTAGTAAGAGTCACTATTGTGTTCCCATTGCCATACACAGGGCAAATAGGACTCGCGTCTGTTCCCAGGATGTACAGTGTATTGGACTGAAGAGGATCTACTGTTCTTGTCAGTTTCCTAAGCAGAGTTGAACTAGATATGGCCCGTGTGTGTAGGAAGTACACTTCTTTTGTTCGGAGCAAGCTCATTCTTCTGGCCCTATAGGAAACACAGTAGAGTAGAAAAGTGCTCTTTTCTCGAAAGCAGAATGTGGTTCTTCTAAGGCGAGCTAGCGTTTGTTTCCCAGTCCTAAATGGAGTTCAATCACATGCAGTTTCTTGTCCTACGAGCAAGAGTTGTATTATGGTAAGAAGAGTCACTATTGTGCTCCCATTGTCATACAAGGGGCAAATAGCACTGGCGTCTGTTCCCAGCATGTAAAGTTTATTGGACTGAAGAGGATCTACTGTTCTTGTCAGTTTCCTAAGCAGAGTTGAACTAGATATGGCCCGTGTGTGAAGGAAGCACAGTTCTTTTGTTCTGAGCAAGCTCACTGTTCGGACCCCATAGGAAACTCAGTAGAATAGAAGAGTGCTCTTTTCTCAAAAGCAGAGTGTGTTTCTTGTAAAACGAGCTAGCGTTTGTTTCCCTGTCCTAAATGGAGTTGAATCACATGCAGTTTCTGGTCCTACGAGCAAGAGTTGTTTTCTGGTAAGAAGAGTCACTATTGCGCTCCCATTGTCATACACAGGGCAAATAGCACTGGCGTCTGTTCCCAGCATGTACAGTGTATTGGACTGAAGATGATCTACTGTTCTTGTCAGTTTCCTAAGCAGAGTTGAACTAGATATGGCCCGTGTGTGTAGGAAGCACAGTTCTTTTGTTCTGAGCAAGCTCACTGTTCGGACCCCATAGGAAACACAGTAGAATAGAAGAGTGCTCTTTTCTCAAAAGCAGAGTGTGTTTCTTGTAAGGCGAGCTAGCGTTTGTTTCCCAGTCCAAAATGGAGTTGAATCACATGCAGTTTCTGGTCCTACGAGCAAGGGATATATTCTTGTAAGGAAAGTCACTATTGTGCTCCCTTTGCGATAAACAGTGCAAATATCACTCACGTCTGTTCCGAGCAAGTACAGTGTATTGGACTGAAGAGGAGCTACTGTTCTTGTCAGTTTCCTAAGCAGAGTTGAACTAGATATGGCCCGTGGGTGTGAAGCACAGTTCTTTTGTTCTGAGCAAGCTCAATTTTCGGACCCCATAGTAAACACAGTAAAATAGAAGAGTGCCCTTTTCTCAAAAGCAGAGTGTGTTTCTTGTAAGGCTAGCTAGTGTTTGTTTCCCAGTCAGAAACGGAGTTGAATCCCATGCAGTTTCTGGTCCTACGAGCAAGAGCTGTTTTCTGGAAAGAAGAGTCACTATTTTGCTTTCTTTGCCATACACAGTGCAAATAGCACTCGCGTCTACACCCAGCAAGTACAGTGTATTGGACTGAAGAGGAGCTACTGTTCTTGTCAGTTTCCTAAGCAGAGTTGAACTAGATATAGCCCGTGTGTGTAGGAAGCACAGTTCTTTTGTTTTGAGCAAGCTCACTGTTCTGGCCCTAAAGGAAACACAGTAAAGTAGAAGAGTGCTCTTTTCTCAAAAGCAGAGTGTGTTTCTTGTAAGGTGAGCTAGCGTTTGTTTCCCAGTCCTAAATGTAGTTGAATTACATGCAGTTTCTTGTCCTATGAGCAAGAGGTGTTTTCTGGTAAGAAAAGTCACTATTGCGCTCCTATTGCCATACACAGTGCAAACAACACTTGTTACTGTTCTTTGCAAGTACAGTGTATTGGACAGAAGAGGAGCTACTGTCCTATTCAGTTTCCTAAGCAGAGTTGAACTAGATATGGCCCGTGTGTAGGAAGCACAGTTCTTTTGTTCTGAGCAAGCTCACTGTTCGGACCCAATAGGAAACACAGTAGAGTAGAAGAGTGCTCTTCTCAAAAGCAGAGTGTGTTTCTTGTAAGGCGAGCTAGCGTTTGTTTCCCAGTCCTAAATGGAGTTGAATTACATGCAGTTTCTTGTCCTATGAGCAAGAGTTGTTTTCTGGTAAGAAAAGTCACTATTGCGCTCCTATTGCCATACACAGTGCAAACAACACTTGCTACTGTTCTTTGCAAGTACAGTGTATTGGACAGAAGAGGAGCTACTGTCCTTGTCAGTTTCCTAAGCAGAGTTGAAGTAGATATGGCCCGTGTGTGTAGGAAGCACAGTTCTTTTGTTCTGAGCAAGCTCACTGTTCGGACCCAATAGGAAACACAGTAGAGTAGAAGAGTGCTCCTTTCTCAAAAGCAGAGTGTGTTTCCTGTAAGGCGAGCTAGCGTTTGTTTCCCAGTCCTAAATGGAGTTGAATCACACAGTTTCTGATCCTAGGAGCAAGAGTTGTTTTCTGGTAAGAAGAGTCACTATTGCACTCCCATTGTCATACACAGGGCAAATAGCACTGGCGTCTGTTCCCAGCATGTACAGTGTATTGGACTGAAGAGGATCTACTGTTCTTGTCAGTTTCCTAAGCAGAGTTGAACTAGATATGGCTGGTGTGTGTAGGAAGCACAGTTCTTTTGTTCTGAGCAAGCTCACTGTTTTGGTCCTATAGGAAACACAGTAGAGTAGAAGAGTGCTCCTTTCTCAAAAGCAGAGTGTGTTTCTTGTAAGGCGAGCTAGCTTTTGTTTCCCAGTCCTAAATGGAGTTGAATCACATGCAGTTTCTGGTCCTACAAGCAAGAGTTGTTTTCTAGTAAGAAGAGTCACTATTGTGTTCCCATTGCCATACACAGGGCAAATAGGACTCGCGTCTGTTCCCAGGATGTACAGTGTATTGGACTGAAGAGGATCTACTGTTCTTGTCAGTTTCCTAAGAAAAGTTGAACTAGATATGGCCCGTGTGTGTAGGAAGTACACTTCTTTTGTTCTGAGCAAGCTCATTCTTCTGGCCCTATAGGAAACACAGTAGAGTAGAAGAGTGCTCTTTTCTCAAAAGCAGAATGTGTTTCTTCTAAGGCGAGCTAGCGTTTGTTTCCCAGTCCTAAATGGAGTTCAATTACATGCAGTTTCTGGTCCTACGAGCAAGTGTTGTATTATGGTAAGAAGAGTCACTATTGTGCTCCCATTGTCATACAAGGGGCAAATAGCACTGGCGTCTGTTCCCAGCATGTAAAGTGTATTGGACTGAAGAGGATCTACTGTTCTTGTCAGTTTCCTAAGCAGAGTTGAACTAGATATGGCCCGTGGGTGAAGGAAGCACAGTTCTTTTGTTCTGAGCAAGCTCACTGTTCGGACCCCATAGGAAACACAGTAGAATAGAAGAGTGCTCTTTTCTCAAAAGCAGAGTGTGTTTCTTGTAAAGCGAGCTAGCGTTTGTTTCCCAGTCCTAAATGGAGTTGAATCCTATGCAGTTTCTGGTCCTACGAGCAAGAGTTGTTTTCTGGTAAGAAGAGTCACTATTGTGCTCCTATTGTCATACACAGGGCAAATAGCACTGGCGTCTGTTCCCAGCATGTACAGTGTATTGGACTGAAGATGCTCTACTGTTCTTGTCAGTTTCCTAAGCAGAGTTGATCTAGATATGGCCCATGTGTGTAGGAAGCACAGTTCTTTTGTTCTGAGCAAGCTCACTGTTCGGACCCCATAGGAAACACAGTAGAATAGAAGAGTGCTCTTTTCTCAAAAGCAGAGTGTGTTTCTTGTAAGGCGAGCTAGCATTTGTTTCCCAGTCCAAAATGGAGTTGAATCACATGCAGTTTCTGGTCCTACGAGCAAGGGATATATTATTGTAAGGAAAGTCACTATTGTGCTCCCTTTGCGATAAACAGTGCATATAGCACTCACGTCTGTTCCGAGCAAGTACAGTGTATTGGACTGAAGAGGAGCTACTGTTCTTGTCAGTTTCCTAAGCAGAGTTGAACTAGATATGGCCCGTGTGTGTGAAGCACAGTTCTTTTGTTCTGAGCAAGCTCAATTTTCGGACCCCATAGTAAACACAGTAGAGTAGAAGAGTGCTCTTTTCTCAAAAGCAGAGTGTGTTTCTTGTAAGGCTAGCTAGTGTTTGTTTCCCAGTCAGAAACGGAGTTGAATCCCATGCAGTTTCTGGTCCTACGAGCAAGAGTTGTTTTCTGGAAAGAAGAGTCACAATTTTGCTTTCTTTGCCATACACAGTGCAAATAGCACTCGCGTCTACTCCCAGCAAGTACAGTGTATTGGACTGAAGAGGAGCTACTGTTCTTGTCAGTTTCCTAAGCAGAGTTGAACTAGATATAGCCCGTGTGTGTAGGAAGCACAGTTCTTTTGTTTTGAGCAAGCTCACTGTTCTGGCCCTAAGGAAACACAGTAAAGTAGAAGAGTGCTCTTTTCTCAAAAGCAGAGTGTGTTTCTGCTAAGGTGAGCTAGCGTTTCTTTCCCAGTCCTAAATGTAGTTGAATTACATGCAGTTTCTTGTCCTATGAGCAAGAGTTGTTTTCTGGTAAGAAGAGTCACTATTGCGCTCCTATTGCCATGCACAGTGCAAACAACACTTGCTACTGTTCTTTGCAAGTACAGTGTATTGGACAGAAGAGGAGCTACTGTCCTTGTCAGTTTCCTAAGCAGAGTTGAACTAGATATGGCCCGTGTGTGTAGGAAGCACAGTTCTTTTGTTCTGAGCAAGCTCACTGTTCGGACCCAATAGGAAACACAGTAGAGTAGAAGAGTGCTCTTTTCTCAAAAGCAGAGTGTGTTTCCTGTAAGGCGAGCTAGCGTTTGTTTCCCAGTCCTAAATGGAGTTGAATCACATGCAGTTTCTGATCCTAGGAGCAAGAGTTGTTTTCTGGTAAGAAGAGTCACTATTGCACTCCCATTGTCATACACAGGGCAAATAGCACTGGCGTCTGTTCCCAGCATGTACAGTGTATTGGACTGAAGAGGATCTACTGTTCTTGTCAGTTTCCTAAGCAGAGTTGAACTAGATATGGCTGGTGTGTGTAGGAAGCACAGTTCTTTTGTTCTGAGCAAGCTCACTGTTTTGGTCCTATAGGAAACACAGTAGAGTAGAAGAGTGCTCCTTTCTCAAAAGCAGAGTGTGTTTCTTGTAAGGCGAGCTAGCTTTTGTTTCCCAGTCCTAAATGGAGTTGAATCACATGCAGTTTCTGATCCTACAAGCAAGAGTTCTTTTCTAGTAAGAAGAGTCACTATTGTGTTCCCATTGCCATACACAGGGCAAATAGGACTCGCGTCTGTTCCCAGGATGTACAGTGTATTGGACTGAAGGGGATCTACTGTTCTTGTCAGTTTTGTAAGCAAAGTTGAACTAGATATGGCCCGTGTGTGTAGGAAGTACACTTCTTTTGTTCTGAGCAAGCTCATTCTTCTGGCCCTATAGGAAAAACAGTAGAGTAGAAGAGTGCTCTTTTCTCAAAAGCAGAATGTGTTTCTTCTAAGGCGAGCTAGCGTTTGTTTCCCAGTCCTAAATGGAGTTCAATCACATGCAGTTTCTGGTCCTACGAGCAAGAGTTGTTTTCTGGTAAGAAGAGTCACTATTGCACTCCCATTGTCATACACAGGGCAAATAGCACTGGCGTCTGTTCCCAGCATGTACAGTGTATTGGACTGAAGATGATCTACTGTTCTTGTCAGTTTCCTAAGCAGAGTTGAACTAGATATGGCTGGTGTGTGTAGGAAGCACAGTTCTTTTGTTCTGAGCAAGCTCACTGTTTTGGTCCTATAGGAAACACAGTAGAGTAGAAGAGTGCTCCTTTCTCAAAAGCAGAGTGTGTTTCTTGTAAGGCGAGCTAGCTTTTGTTTCCCAGTCCACAATGGAGTTGAATCACATGCAGTTTCTGGTCCTACGAGCAAGGGATATATTCTTGTAAGGAAAGTCACTATTCCTTTGCCATACACAGGACAAATAGCACTCGCGTGTGTTCCCAGCAAGTACAGTGTATTGGACTGAATTGGAACTACTGTTCTTGTCAGTTTCCTAAGCAGAGTTGAACTACATATGGTCCGTGTGTGTAGGAAGCACAGTTCTTTTGTTCTGAGCAAGCTCAATGTTTCGGACCCCATAGGAAACAGCAGAAGAGTACATGAGTGCTCTTTTCTCTAAAGCAGAGTGTGTTTCTTGTAAGGCGTAGCGAGTGTTTGTTTCCCAGTCATAAACTGGAGTTGAATCCCATGCAGTTTGCTGGTCCTACGAGCAAGAGTTGTTTTCTGGTAGGAAGAGTCACTATTTGGCTTCATTGCCATACACAGTGCAAATAGCACTCGCGTCTGTCTCCCAGCAAGTACAGTGTATGGACTGAAGAGGAGCTACTGTTCTTGTCAGTTTCCTAAGCAGAGTTGAACTAGATATGGCCCGTGTGTGTAGGAAGCACAGTTCTTTTGTTTTGAGCAAGCTCACTGTTCTGGCCCTTAAGGAAACACAGTAAAGTAGAAGAGTGCTCTTTTCTCAAAAGCAGAGTGTGTTTCTTGTAAGGTGAGCTAGCGTTTGTTTCCCAGTCCTAAATGTAGTTGAATTACATGCAGTTTCTTGTCCTATGAGCAATAGTTGTTTTCTGGTAAGAAGAGTCACTATTGCGCTCCTATTGCCATACACAGTGCAAACAACACTTGCTACTGTTCTTTGCAAGTACAGTGTATTGGACAGAAGAGGAGCTACTGTCCTTGTCAGTTTCCTAAGCAGAGTTGAACTAGATATGGCCCGTGTGTAGGAAGCACAGTTCTTTTGTTCTGAGCAAGCTCACTGTTCGGACCCCATAGGAAACACAGTAGAGTAGAAGAGTGCTCTTTTCTCAAAAGCATAGTGTGTTTCTGTAAGGCGAGCTAGCGTTTGTTTCCCAGTCCTAAATGGAGTTGAATCACATGCAGTTTCTGATCCTAGGAGCAAGAGTTGTTTTCTGGTAAGAAGAGTCACTATTGCGCTCCCATTGTCATACACAGGGCAAATAGGACTCGCGTCTGTTCCCAGGATTTACAGTGTATTGGACTGAAGAGGATCTACTGTTCTTGTCAGTTTCGTAAGCAAAGTTGAACTAGATATGGCCCGTGTGTGTAGGAAGTACACTTCTTTTGTTCTGAGCAAGCTCACTCTTCTGGCCCTATAGGAAACACAGTAGAGTAGAAGAGTGCTCTTTTCTCAAAAGCAGAATGTGTTTCTTGTAAGGCGAGCTAGCGTTTGTTTCCCAGTCCTAAATGGAGTTCAATCACATGCAATTTCTGGTCCTACGAGCAAGAGTTGTTTTATGGTAAGAAGAGTCACTATTGCGCTCCTATTTTCATACACAGGGCAAATAGCACTGGCGTCTGTTCCCAGCATGTAAAGTGTATTGGACTGAAGAGGATCTACTGTTCTTGTCAGTTTCCTAAGCAGAGTTGAACTAGACATGGCCCGTGTGTGTAGAAAGCACAGTTCTTTTGTTCTGAGCAAGCTCACTGTTCGGACCCCATAGGAAACACAGTAGAATAGAAGAGTGCTCTTTTCTCAAAAGCAGAGTGTGTTTCTTGTAAGGCGAGCCTGCGTTTGTTTCCCAGTCCAAAATGGAGTTGAATCACATGCAGTTTCTGGTCCTACGAGCAAGGGATGTATTCTTGTAAGGAAAGTCACTATTGTGCTCCCTTTGCGATAAACAGTGCAAATAGCACTCACGTCTGTTCTGAGCAAGTACAGTGTATTGGACTGAAGAGGAGCTACTGTTCTTGTCAGTTTCCTAAGCAGAGTTGAACTAGATATGGCCTGTGTGTGTGAAGCACAGTTCTTTTGTTCTGAGCAAGCTCAATTTTCGGACCCCATAGTAAACACAGTAGAGTAGAAGAGTGCTCTTTTCTCAAAAGCAGAGTGTGTTTCTTGAAAGGCTAGCTAGTGTTTGTTTCCCAGTCAGAAACGGAGTTGAATCCCATGCAGTTTCTGGTCCTACGAGCAATAGTTGTTTTCTGGTAAGAAGAGTCACTATTTCGGTCCCTTTGCCATACACAGTGCAAATAGCACTCGCGTCTGCTCCCAGCAAGTACAGTGTATTGGACTGAAGAGGAGCTACTGTTCTTGTCAGTTTCCTAAGCAGAGTTGAACAAGATATAGCCCGTGTGTGTAGGAAGCACAGTTCTTTTGTTCTGAGCAAGCTCACTGTTCTGGCCCTATAGGAAACACAGAAGAGTAGAAGAGTGCTCTTTTCTCAGAAGCAGAGTGTGTTTCTTGTAAGGTGAGCTAGCTTTTTTTCCCAGTCCTAAATGGAGTTGAATTACATGGAGTTTCTTGTCCTATGAGCAAGAGTTGTTTTCTAGTAAAAAGAGTCACTATTGCGCTCCTATTGCCATACACAGTGCAAACAACACTTGCTACTGTTCTTTTCAAGTACAGTGTATTGGACAGAAGAGGAGCTACTGTTCTTGTCAGTTTCCTAAGCAGAGTTGAACTAGATATGGCCCGTGTGTGTAGGAAGCACAGTTCTTTTGTTCTGAGCAAGCTTAATGTTCGGACCCCATAGGAAACACAGTAGAGTAGAAGAGTGCTCTTTTCTCAAAAGCAGAGTGTGTTTCCTGTAAGGCGAGCTAGAGTTTGTTTCCCAGTCCTAAATGGAGTTGAATTACATGCAGTTTCTTGTCCTATGAGCAAGAGTTGTTTTCTGATAAGCAGAGTCACTATTGCCCTCCTATTGCCATACACAGTGCAAACAACACTTGCTACTGTTCTTTGCAAGTACAGTGTATTGGACAGAAGAGGAGCTACTGTTCTTGTCAGTTTCCTAAGCAGAGTTGAACTAGATATGGCCCGTGTGTGTAGGCAGCACAGTTCTTTTGTTGTGAGCAAGCTCACTGTTCGGACCCCATAGGAAACACAGTAGAGTAGAAGAGTGCTCTTTTCTCAAAAGTAGAGTGTGTTTCTTGTAAGACGAGCTAGCGTTTGTTTCCAAGTCCTAAATGGAGTTGAATCACATGCAGTTTCTGATCCTAGGAGCAAGAGTTGTTTTCTGATAAGAAGAGTCACTATTGCGCTCCCATTGTCATACACAGGGCAAATAGCACTGGCGTCTGTTCCCAGCATGTACAGTGTATTGGACTGAAGAGGATCTACTGTTCTTGTCAGTTTCCGAGGCAGAGTTGAACTAGATATGGCCGGTGTGTGTAGGAAGCACAGTTCTTTTGTTCTGAGCAAGCTCACTGTTCTGGCCCTATGGGAAACACAGTAGAGTAGAAGAGTGCTCTTTTCTCAAAATCAGAGTGTGTTTCTTGTAAGGCGAGCTAGCTTTTGTTTCCCAGTCCTAAATGGAGTTGAATCACATGCAGTTTCTGGTCCTACAAGCAAGAGTTGTTTTCTGGTAAGAAGAGTCACTATTGTGTTCCCATTGCCATACACAGGGCAAATAGGACGCGCGTCTGTTCCCAGGATGTACAGTGTATTGGACTGAAGAGGATCTACTGTTCTTGTAAGTTTCCTAAGCAAAGTTGAACTAGATATGGCCCGTGTGTGTAGGAAGTACACTTCTTTTGTTCTGAGCAAGCTCACTCTTCTGGCCCTATAGGAAACACAGTAGAGTAGAAGAGTGCTCTTTTCTCAAAAGCAGAATGTGTTTCTTGTAAGGCGAGCTAGCGTTTGTTTCCCAGTCCTAAATGGAGTTCAATCACATGCAATTTCTGGTCCTACGAGCAAGAGTTGTTTTATGGTAAGAAGAGTCACTATTGCGCTCCTATTTTCATACACAGGGCAAATAGCACTGGCGTCTGTTCCCAGCATGTAAAGTGTATTGGACTGAAGAAGATCTACTGTTCTTGTCAGTTTCCTAAGCAGAGTTGAACTAGATATGGCCCGTGGGTGAAGGAAGCACAGTTCTTTTGTTCTGAGCAAGCTCACTGTTCGGACCCCATAGGAAACACAGTAGAGTAGAAGAGTGCTCTTCTCAAAAGCAGAGTGTGTTTCCTGTAAGGCGAGCTAGCGTTTGTTTCCCAGTCCTAAATGGAGTTGAATTACATGCAGTTTCTTGTCCTATGAGCAAGAGTTGTTTTCTGGTAAGAAAAGTCACTATTGCGCTCCTATTGCCATACACAGTGCAAACAACACTTGCTACTGTTCTTTGCAAGTACAGTGTATTGGACAGAAGAGGAGCTACTGTCCTTGTCAGTTTCCTAAGCAGAGTTGAAGTAGATATGGCCCGTGTGTGTAGGAAGCACAGTTCTTTTGTTCTGAGCAAGCTCACTGTTCGGACCCAATAGGAAACACAGTAGAGTAGAAGAGTGCTCCTTTCTCAAAAGCAGAGTGTGTTTCCTGTAAGGCGAGCTAGCGTTTGTTTCCCAGTCCTAAATGGAGTTGAATCACACAGTTTCTGATCCTAGGAGCAAGAGTTGTTTTCTGGTAAGAAGAGTCACTATTGCACTCCCATTGTCATACACAGGGCAAATAGCACTGGCGTCTGTTCCCAGCATGTACAGTGTATTGGACTGAAGAGGATCTACTGTTCTTGTCAGTTTCCTAAGCAGAGTTGAACTAGATATGGCTGGTGTGTGTAGGAAGCACAGTTCTTTTGTTCTGAGCAAGCTCACTGTTTTGGTCCTATAGGAAACACAGTAGAGTAGAAGAGTGCTCCTTTCTCAAAAGCAGAGTGTGTTTCTTGTAAGGCGAGCTAGCTTTTGTTTCCCAGTCCTAAATGGAGTTGAATCACATGCAGTTTCTGGTCCTACAAGCAAGAGTTGTTTTCTAGTAAGAAGAGTCACTATTGTGTTCCCATTGCCATACACAGGGCAAATAGGACTCGCGTCTGTTCCCAGGATGTACAGTGTATTGGACTGAAGAGGATCTACTGTTCTTGTCAGTTTCCTAAGAAAAGTTGAACTAGATATGGCCCGTGTGTGTAGGAAGTACACTTCTTTTGTTCTGAGCAAGCTCATTCTTCTGGCCCTATAGGAAACACAGTAGAGTAGAAGAGTGCTCTTTTCTCAAAAGCAGAATGTGTTTCTTCTAAGGCGAGCTAGCGTTTGTTTCCCAGTCCTAAATGGAGTTCAATTACATGCAGTTTCTGGTCCTACGAGCAAGAGTTGTATTATGGTAAGAAGAGTCACTATTGTGCTCCCATTGTCATACAAGGGGCAAATAGCACTGGCGTCTGTTCCCAGCATGTAAAGTGTATTGGACTGAAGAGGATCTACTGTTCTTGTCAGTTTCCTAAGCAGAGTTGAACTAGATATGGCCCGTGGGTGAAGGAAGCACAGTTCTTTTGTTCTGAGCAAGCTCACTGTTCGGACCCCATAGGAAACACAGTAGAATAGAAGAGTGCTCTTTTCTCAAAAGCAGAGTGTGTTTCTTGTAAAGCGAGCTAGCGTTTGTTTCCCAGTCCTAAATGGAGTTGAATCCTATGCAGTTTCTGGTCCTACGAGCAAGAGTTGTTTTCTGGTAAGAAGAGTCACTATTGTGCTCCTATTGTCATACACAGGGCAAATAGCACTGGCGTCTGTTCCCAGCATGTACAGTGTATTGGACTGAAGATGCTCTACTGTTCTTGTCAGTTTCCTAAGCAGAGTTGATCTAGATATGGCCCATGTGTGTAGGAAGCACAGTTCTTTTGTTCTGAGCAAGCTCACTGTTCGGACCCCATAGGAAACACAGTAGAATAGAAGAGTGCTCTTTTCTCAAAAGCAGAGTGTGTTTCTTGTAAGGCGAGCTAGCATTTGTTTCCCAGTCCAAAATGGAGTTGAATCACATGCAGTTTCTGGTCCTACGAGCAAGGGATATATTATTGTAAGGAAAGTCACTATTGTGCTCCCTTTGCGATAAACAGTGCATATAGCACTCACGTCTGTTCCGAGCAAGTACAGTGTATTGGACTGAAGAGGAGCTACTGTTCTTGTCAGTTTCCTAAGCAGAGTTGAACTAGATATGGCCCGTGTGTGTGAAGCACAGTTCTTTTGTTCTGAGCAAGCTCAATTTTCGGACCCCATAGTAAACACAGTAGAGTAGAAGAGTGCTCTTTTCTCAAAAGCAGAGTGTGTTTCTTGTAAGGCTAGCTAGTGTTTGTTTCCCAGTCAGAAACGGAGTTGAATCCCATGCAGTTTCTGGTCCTACGAGCAAGAGTTGTTTTCTGGAAAGAAGAGTCACAATTTTGCTTTCTTTGCCATACACAGTGCAAATAGCACTCGCGTCTACTCCCAGCAAGTACAGTGTATTGGACTGAAGAGGAGCTACTGTTCTTGTCAGTTTCCTAAGCAGAGTTGAACTAGATATAGCCCGTGTGTGTAGGAAGCACAGTTCTTTTGTTTTGAGCAAGCTCACTGTTCTGGCCCTAAGGAAACACAGTAAAGTAGAAGAGTGCTCTTTTCTCAAAAGCAGAGTGTGTTTCTGCTAAGGTGAGCTAGCGTTTCTTTCCCAGTCCTAAATGTAGTTGAATTACATGCAGTTTCTTGTCCTATGAGCAAGAGTTGTTTTCTGGTAAGAAGAGTCACTATTGCGCTCCTATTGCCATGCACAGTGCAAACAACACTTGCTACTGTTCTTTGCAAGTACAGTGTATTGGACAGAAGAGGAGCTACTGTCCTTGTCAGTTTCCTAAGCAGAGTTGAACTAGATATGGCCCGTGTGTGTAGGAAGCACAGTTCTTTTGTTCTGAGCAAGCTCACTGTTCGGACCCAATAGGAAACACAGTAGAGTAGAAGAGTGCTCTTTTCTCAAAAGCAGAGTGTGTTTCCTGTAAGGCGAGCTAGCGTTTGTTTCCCAGTCCTAAATGGAGTTGAATCACATGCAGTTTCTGATCCTAGGAGCAAGAGTTGTTTTCTGGTAAGAAGAGTCACTATTGCACTCCCATTGTCATACACAGGGCAAATAGCACTGGCGTCTGTTCCCAGCATGTACAGTGTATTGGACTGAAGAGGATCTACTGTTCTTGTCAGTTTCCTAAGCAGAGTTGAACTAGATATGGCTGGTGTGTGTAGGAAGCACAGTTCTTTTGTTCTGAGCAAGCTCACTGTTTTGGTCCTATAGGAAACACAGTAGAGTAGAAGAGTGCTCCTTTCTCAAAAGCAGAGTGTGTTTCTTGTAAGGCGAGCTAGCTTTTGTTTCCCAGTCCTAAATGGAGTTGAATCACATGCAGTTTCTGATCCTACAAGCAAGAGTTCTTTTCTAGTAAGAAGAGTCACTATTGTGTTCCCATTGCCATACACAGGGCAAATAGGACGCGCGTCTGTTCCCAGGATGTACAGTGTATTGGACTGAAGGGGATCTACTGTTCTTGTCAGTTTTGTAAGCAAAGTTGAACTAGATATGGCCCGTGTGTGTAGGAAGTACACTTCTTTTGTTCTGAGCAAGCTCATTCTTCTGGCCCTATAGGAAAAACAGTAGAGTAGAAGAGTGCTCTTTTCTCAAAAGCAGAATGTGTTTCTTCTAAGGCGAGCTAGCGTTTGTTTCCCAGTCCTAAATGGAGTTCAATCACATGCAGTTTCTGGTCCTACGAGCAAGAGTTGTTTTCTGGTAAGAAGAGTCACTATTGCACTCCCATTGTCATACACAGGGCAAATAGCACTGGCGTCTGTTCCCAGCATGTACAGTGTATTGGACTGAAGATGATCTACTGTTCTTGTCAGTTTCCTAAGCAGAGTTGAACTAGATATGGCTGGTGTGTGTAGGAAGCACAGTTCTTTTGTTCTGAGCAAGCTCACTGTTTTGGTCCTATAGGAAACACAGTAGAGTAGAAGAGTGCTCCTTTCTCAAAAGCAGAGTGTGTTTCTTGTAAGGCGAGCTAGCTTTTGTTTCCCAGTCCACAATGGAGTTGAATCACATGCAGTTTCTGGTCCTACGAGCAAGGGATATATTCTTGTAAGGAAAGTCACTATTGTGCTCGCTTTGGGATAAACAGTGCAAATAGCACTCACGTCTGTTCCGAGCAAGTACAGTGTATTGGACTGAAGAGGAGCTACTGTTCTTGTCAGTTTCCTAAGCATAGTTGAACTAGATATGGCCCGTGTGTGTGAAGCACAGTTCTTTTGTTCTGAGCAAGCTCAATTTTCGGACCCCATAGTAAACACAGTAGAGTAGAAGAGTGCTCTTTTCTCAAAAGCAGAGTGTGTTTCTTGTAAGGCTAGCTAGTGTTTGTTTCCCAGTCAGAAACGGAGTTGAATCCCATGCAGTTTCTGGTCCTACGAGCAAGAGTTGTTTTCAGGAAAGAAGAGTCACTATTTTGCTTTCTTTGCCATACACAGTGCAAATAGCACTCGCGTCTACTCCCAGCAATTACAGTGTATTGGACTGAAGAGGAGCTACTGTTCTTGTCAGTTTCCTAAGCAGAGTTGAACTAGATATGGCCCGTGTGTGTAGGAAGCACAGTTCTTTTGTTTTGAGCAAGCTCACTGTTCTGGCCCTTAAGGAAACACAGTAAAGTAGAAGAGTGCTCTTTTCTCAAAAGCAGAGTGTGTTTCTTGTAAGGTGAGCTAGCGTTTGTTTCCCAGTCCTAAATGTAGTTGAATTACATGCAGTTTCTTGTCCTATGAGCAATAGTTGTTTTCTGGTAAGAAGAGTCACTATTGCGCTCCTATTGCCATACACAGTGCAAACAACACTTGCTACTGTTCTTTGCAAGTACAGTGTATTGGACAGAAGAGGAGCTACTGTCCTTGTCAGTTTCCTAAGCAGAGTTGAACTAGATATGGCCCGTGTGTAGGAAGCACAGTTCTTTTGTTCTGAGCAAGCTCACTGTTCGGACCCCATAGGAAACACAGTAGAGTAGAAGAGTGCTCTTTTCTCAAAAGCATAGTGTGTTTCTGTAAGGCGAGCTAGCGTTTGTTTCCCAGTCCTAAATGGAGTTGAATCACATGCAGTTTCTGATCCTAGGAGCAAGAGTTGTTTTCTGGTAAGAAGAGTCACTATTGCGCTCCCATTGTCATACACAGGGCAAATAGGACTCGCGTCTGTTCCCAGGATGTACAGTGTATTGGACTGAAGAGGATCTACTGTTCTTGTCAGTTTCGTAAGCAAAGTTGAACTAGATATGGCCCGTGTGTGTAGGAAGTACACTTCTTTTGTTCTGAGCAAGCTCACTCTTCTGGCCCTATAGGAAACACAGTAGAGTAGAAGAGTGCTCTTTTCTCAAAAGCAGAATGTGTTTCTTGTAAGGCGAGCTAGCGTTTGTTTCCCAGTCCTAAATGGAGTTCAATCACATGCAATTTCTGGTCCTACGAGCAAGAGTTGTTTTATGGTAAGAAGAGTCACTATTGCGCTCCTATTTTCATACACAGGGCAAATAGCACTGGCGTCTGTTCCCAGCATGTAAAGTGTATTGGACTGAAGAGGATCTACTGTTCTTGTCAGTTTCCTAAGCAGAGTTGAACTAGACATGGCCCGTGTGTGTAGAAAGCACAGTTCTTTTGTTCTGAGCAAGCTCACTGTTCGGACCCCATAGGAAACACAGTAGAATAGAAGAGTGCTCTTTTCTCAAAAGCAGAGTGTGTTTCTTGTAAGGCGAGCCTGCGTTTGTTTCCCAGTCCAAAATGGAGTTGAATCACATGCAGTTTCTGGTCCTACGAGCAAGGGATGTATTCTTGTAAGGAAAGTCACTATTGTGCTCCCTTTGCGATAAACAGTGCAAATAGCACTCACGTCTGTTCTGAGCAAGTACAGTGTATTGGACTGAAGAGGAGCTACTGTTCTTGTCAGTTTCCTAAGCAGAGTTGAACTAGATATGGCCTGTGTGTGTGAAGCACAGTTCTTTTGTTCTGAGCAAGCTCAATTTTCGGACCCCATAGTAAACACAGTAGAGTAGAAGAGTGCTCTTTTCTCAAAAGCAGAGTGTGTTTCTTGAAAGGCTAGCTAGTGTTTGTTTCCCAGTCAGAAACGGAGTTGAATCCCATGCAGTTTCTGGTCCTACGAGCAATAGTTGTTTTCTGGTAAGAAGAGTCACTATTTCGGTCCCTTTGCCATACACAGTGCAAATAGCACTCGCGTCTGCTCCCAGCAAGTACAGTGTATTGGACTGAAGAGGAGCTACTGTTCTTGTCAGTTTCCTAAGCAGAGTTGAACAAGATATAGCCCGTGTGTGTAGGAAGCACAGTTCTTTTGTTCTGAGCAAGCTCACTGTTCTGGCCCTATAGGAAACACAGAAGAGTAGAAGAGTGCTCTTTTCTCAGAAGCAGAGTGTGTTTCTTGTAAGGTGAGCTAGCTTTTTTTCCCAGTCCTAAATGGAGTTGAATTACATGGAGTTTCTTGTCCTATGAGCAAGAGTTGTTTTCTAGTAAAAAGAGTCACTATTGCGCTCCTATTGCCATACACAGTGCAAACAACACTTGCTACTGTTCTTTTCAAGTACAGTGTATTGGACAGAAGAGGAGCTACTGTTCTTGTCAGTTTCCTAAGCAGAGTTGAACTAGATATGGCCCGTGTGTGTAGGAAGCACAGTTCTTTTGTTCTGAGCAAGCTTAATGTTCGGACCCCATAGGAAACACAGTAGAGTAGAAGAGTGCTCTTTTCTCAAAAGCAGAGTGTGTTTCCTGTAAGGCGAGCTAGAGTTTGTTTCCCAGTCCTAAATGGAGTTGAATTACATGCAGTTTCTTGTCCTATGAGCAAGAGTTGTTTTCTGATAAGCAGAGTCACTATTGCCCTCCTATTGCCATACACAGTGCAAACAACACTTGCTACTGTTCTTTGCAAGTACAGTGTATTGGACAGAAGAGGAGCTACTGTTCTTGTCAGTTTCCTAAGCAGAGTTGAACTAGATATGGCCCGTGTGTGTAGGCAGCACAGTTCTTTTGTTGTGAGCAAGCTCACTGTTCGGACCCCATAGGAAACACAGTAGAGTAGAAGAGTGCTCTTTTCTCAAAAGTAGAGTGTGTTTCTTGTAAGACGAGCTAGCGTTTGTTTCCAAGTCCTAAATGGAGTTGAATCACATGCAGTTTCTGATCCTAGGAGCAAGAGTTGTTTTCTGATAAGAAGAGTCACTATTGCGCTCCCATTGTCATACACAGGGCAAATAGCACTGGCGTCTGTTCCCAGCATGTACAGTGTATTGGACTGAAGAGGATCTACTGTTCTTGTCAGTTTCCGAGGCAGAGTTGAACTAGATATGGCCGGTGTGTGTAGGAAGCACAGTTCTTTTGTTCTGAGCAAGCTCACTGTTCTGGCCCTATGGGAAACACAGTAGAGTAGAAGAGTGCTCTTTTCTCAAAATCAGAGTGTGTTTCTTGTAAGGCGAGCTAGCTTTTGTTTCCCAGTCCTAAATGGAGTTGAATCACATGCAGTTTCTGGTCCTACAAGCAAGAGTTGTTTTCTGGTAAGAAGAGTCACTATTGTGTTCCCATTGCCATACACAGGGCAAATAGGACGCGCGTCTGTTCCCAGGATGTACAGTGTATTGGACTGAAGAGGATCTACTGTTCTTGTAAGTTTCCTAAGCAAAGTTGAACTAGATATGGCCCGTGTGTGTAGGAAGTACACTTCTTTTGTTCTGAGCAAGCTCACTCTTCTGGCCCTATAGGAAACACAGTAGAGTAGAAGAGTGCTCTTTTCTCAAAAGCAGAATGTGTTTCTTGTAAGGCGAGCTAGCGTTTGTTTCCCAGTCCTAAATGGAGTTCAATCACATGCAATTTCTGGTCCTACGAGCAAGAGTTGTTTTATGGTAAGAAGAGTCACTATTGCGCTCCTATTTTCATACACAGGGCAAATAGCACTGGCGTCTGTTCCCAGCATGTAAAGTGTATTGGACTGAAGAAGATCTACTGTTCTTGTCAGTTTCCTAAGCAGAGTTGAACTAGATATGGCCCGTGGGTGAAGGAAGCACAGTTCTTTTGTTCTGAGCAAGCTCACTGTTCGGACCCCATAGGAAACACAGTAGAATAGAAGAGTGCTCTTTTCTCAAAAGCAGAGTGTGTTTCTTGTAAAGCGAGCTAGCGTTTGTTTCCCAGTCCTAAATGGAGTTGAATCCTATGCAGTTTCTGGTCCTACGAGCAAGAGTTGTTTTCTGGTAAGAAGAGTCACTATTGTGCTCCTATTGTCATACACAGGGCAAATAGCACTGGCGTCTGTTCCCAGCATGTACAGTGTATTGGACTGAAGATGCTCTACTGTTCTTGTCAGTTTCCTAAGCAGAGTTGATCTAGATATGGCCCATGTGTGTAGGAAGCACAGTTCTTTTGTTCTGAGCAAGCTCACTGTTCGGACCCCATAGGAAACACAGTAGAATAGAAGAGTGCTCTTTTCTCAAAAGCAGAGTGTGTTTCTTGTAAGGCGAGCTAGCATTTGTTTCCCAGTCCAAAATGGAGTTGAATCACATGCAGTTTCTGGTCCTACGAGCAAGGGATATATTCTTGTAAGGAAAGTCACTATTGTGCTCCCTTTGCGATAAACAGTGCATATAGCACTCACGTCTGTTCCGAGCAAGTACAGTGTATTGGACTGAAGAGGAGCTACTGTTCTTGTCAGTTTCCTAAGCAGAGTTGAACTAGATATGGCCCCTGTGTGTGAAGCACAGTTCTTTTGTTCTGAGCAAGCTCAATTTTCGGACCCCATAGTAAACACAGTAGAGTAGAAGAGTGCTCTTTTCTCAAAAGCAGAGTGTGTTTTTGTAAGGCTAGCTAGTGTTTGTTTCCCAGTCAGAAACGGAGTTGAATCCCATGCAGTTTCTGGTCCTACGAGCAAGAGTTGTTTTCTGGAAAGAAGAGTCACAATTTTGCTTTCTTTGCCATACACAGTGCAAATAGCACTCGCGTCTACTCCCAGCAAGTACAGTGTATTGGACTGAAGAGGAGCTACTGTTCTTGTCAGTTTCCTAAGCAGAGTTGAACTAGATATAGCCCGTGTGTGTAGGAAGCACAGTTCTTTTGTTTTGAGCAAGCTCACTGTTCTGGCCCTAAGGAAACACAGTAAAGTAGAAGAGTGCTCTTTTCTCAAAAGCAGAGTGTGTTTCTGCTAAGGTGAGCTAGCGTTTGTTTCCCAGTCCTAAATGTAGTTGAATTACATGCAGTTTCTTGTCCTATGAGCAAGAGTTGTTTTCTGGTAAGAAGAGTCACTATTGCGCTCCTATTGCCATGCACAGTGCAAACAACACTTGCTACTGTTCTTTGCAAGTACAGTGTATTGGACAGAAGAGGAGCTACTGTCCTTGTCAGTTTCCTAAGCAGAGTTGAACTAGATATGGCCCGTGTGTGTAGGAAGCACAGTTCTTTTGTTCTGAGCAAGCTCACTGTTTGGACCCAATAGGAAACACAGTAGAGTAGAAGAGTGCTCTTTTCTCAAAAGCAGAGTGTGTTTCCTGTAAGGCGAGCTAGCGTTTGTTTCCCAGTCCTAAATGGAGTTGAATCACATGCAGTTTCTGATCCTAGGAGCAAGAGTTGTTTTCTGGTAAGAAGAGTCACTATTGCACTCCCATTGTCATACACAGGGCAAATAGCACTGGCGTCTGTTCCCAGCATGTACAGTGTATTGGACTGAAGAGGATCTACTGTTCTTGTCAGTTTCCTAAGCAGAGTTGAACTAGATATGGCTGGTGTGTGTAGGAAGCACAGTTCTTTTGTTCTGAGCAAGCTCACTGTTTTGGTCCTATAGGAAACACAGTAGAGTAGAAGAGTGCTCCTTTCTCAAAAGCAGAGTGTGTTTCTTGTAAGGCGAGCTAGCTTTTGTTTCCCAGTCCTAAATGGAGTTGAATCACATGCAGTTTCTGATCCTACAAGCAAGAGTTCTTTTCTAGTAAGAAGAGTCACTATTGTGTTCCCATTGCCATACACAGGGCAAATAGGACTCGCGTCTGTTCCCAGGATGTACAGTGTATTGGACTGAAGAGGATCTACTGTTCTTGTCAGTTTTGTAAGCAAAGTTGAACTAGATATGGCCCGTGTGTGTAGGAAGTACACTTCTTTTGTTCTGAGCAAGCTCATTCTTCTGGCCCTATAGGAAAAACAGTAGAGTAGAAGAGTGCTCTTTTCTCAAAAGCAGAATGTGTTTCTTCTAAGGCGAGCTAGCGTTTGTTTCCCAGTCCTAAATGGAGTTCAATCACATGCAGTTTCTGGTCCTACGAGCAAGAGTTGTTTTCTGGTAAGAAGAGTCACTATTGCGCTCCCATTGTCATACACAGGGCAAATAGCACTGGCGTCTGTTCCCAGCATGTACAGTGTATTGGACTGAAGATGATCTACTGTTCTTGTCAGTTTCCTAAGCAGAGTTGAACTAGATATGGCTGGTGTGTGTAGGAAGCACAGTTCTTTTGTTCTGAGCAAGCTCACTGTTTTGGTCCTATAGGAAACACAGTAGAGTAGAAGAGTGCTCCTTTCTCAAAAGCAGAGTGTGTTTCTTGTAAGGCGAGCTAGCTTTTGTTTCCCAGTCCACAATGGAGTTGAATCACATGCAGTTTCTGGTCCTACGAGCAAGGGATATATTCTTGTAAGGAAAGTCACTATTGTGCTCGCTTTGGGATAAACAGTGCAAATAGCACTCACGTCTGTTCCGAGCAAGTACAGTGTATTGGACTGAAGCGGAGCTACTGTTCTTGTCAGTTTCCTAAGCATAGTTGAACTAGATATGGCCCGTGTGTGTGAAGCACAGTTCTTTTGTTCTGAGCAAGCTCAATTTTCGGACCCCATAGTAAACACAGTAGAGTAGAAGAGTGCTCTTTTCTCAAAAGCAGAGTGTGTTTCTTGTAAGGCTAGCTAGTGTTTGTTTCCCAGTCAGAAACGGAGTTGAATCCCATGCAGTTTCTGGTCCTACGAGCAAGAGTTGTTTTCAGGAAAGAAGAGTCACTATTTTGCTTTCTTTGCCATACACAGTGCAAATAGCACTCGCGTCTACTCCCAGCAATTACAGTGTATTGGACTGAAGAGGAGCTACTGTTCTTGTCAGTTTCCTAAGCAGAGTTGAACTAGATATGGCCCGTGTGTGTAGGAAGCACAGTTCTTTTGTTTTGAGCAAGCTCACTGTTCTGGCCCTTAAGGAAACACAGTAAAGTAGAAGAGTGCTCTTTTCTCAAAAGCAGAGTGTGTTTCTTGTAAGGTGAGCTAGCGTTTGTTTCCCAGTCCTAAATGTAGTTGAATTACATGCAGTTTCTTGTCCTATGAGCAATAGTTGTTTTCTGGTAAGAAGAGTCACTATTGCGCTCCTATTGCCATACACAGTGCAAACAACACTTGCTACTGTTCTTTGCAAGTACAGTGTATTGGACAGAAGAGGAGCTACTGTCCTTGTCAGTTTCCTAAGCAGAGTTCAACTAGATATGGCCCGTGTGTAGGAAGCACAGTTCTTTTGTTCTGAGCAAGCTCACTGTTCGGACCCCATAGGAAACACAGTAGAGTAGAAGAGTGCTCTTTTCTCAAAAGCATAGTGTGTTTCTGTAAGGCGAGCTAGCGTTTGTTTCCCAGTCCTAAATGGAGTTGAATCACATGCAGTTTCTGATCCTAGGAGCAAGAGTTGTTTTCTGGTAAGAAGAGTCACTATTGCGCTCCCATTGTCATACACAGGGCAAATAGGACTCGCGTCTGTTCCCAGGATGTACAGTGTATTGGACTGAAGAGGATCTACTGTTCTTGTCAGTTTCGTAAGCAAAGTTGAACTAGATATGGCCCGTGTGTGTAGGAAGTACACTTCTTTTGTTCTGAGCAAGCTCACTCTTCTGGCCCTATAGGAAACACAGTAGAGTAGAAGAGTGCTCTTTTCTCAAAAGCAGAATGTGTTTCTTGTAAGGCGAGCTAGCGTTTGTTTCCCAGTCCTAAATGGAGTTCAATCACATGCAATTTCTGGTCCTACGAGCAAGAGTTGTTTTATGGTAAGAAGAGTCACTATTGCGCTCCTATTTTCATACACAGGGCAAATAGCACTGGCGTCTGTTCCCAGCATGTAAAGTGTATTGGACTGAAGAGGATCTACTGTTCTTGTCAGTTTCCTAAGCAGAGTTGAACTAGACATGGCCCGTGTGTGTAGAAAGCACAGTTCTTTTGTTCTGAGCAAGCTCACTGTTCGGACCCCATAGGAAACACAGTAGAATAGAAGAGTGCTCTTTTCTCAAAAGCAGAGTGTGTTTCTTGTAAGGCGAGCCTGCGTTTGTTTCCCAGTCCAAAATGGAGTTGAATCACATGCAGTTTCTGGTCCTACGAGCAAGGGATGTATTCTTGTAAGGAAAGTCACTATTGTGCTCCCTTTGCGATAAACAGTGCAAATAGCACTCACGTCTGTTCTGAGCAAGTACAGTGTATTGGACTGAAGAGGAGCTACTGTTCTTGTCAGTTTCCTAAGCAGAGTTGAACTAGATATGGCCTGTGTGTGTGAAGCACAGTTCTTTTGTTCTGAGCAAGCTCAATTTTCGGACCCCATAGTAAACACAGTAGAGTAGAAGAGTGCTCTTTTCTCAAAAGCAGAGTGTGTTTCTTGAAAGGCTAGCTAGTGTTTGTTTCCCAGTCAGAAACGGAGTTGAATCCCATGCAGTTTCTGGTCCTACGAGCAATAGTTGTTTTCTGGTAAGAAGAGTCACTATTTCGGTCCCTTTGCCATACACAGTGCAAATAGCACTCGCGTCTGCTCCCAGCAAGTACAGTGTATTGGACTGAAGAGGAGCTACTGTTCTTGTCAGTTTCCTAAGCAGAGTTGAACAAGATATAGCCCGTGTGTGTAGGAAGCACAGTTCTTTTGTTCTGAGCAAGCTCACTGTTCTGGCCCTATAGGAAACACAGAAGAGTAGAAGAGTGCTCTTTTCTCAGAAGCAGAGTGTGTTTCTTGTAAGGTGAGCTAGCTTTTTTTCCCAGTCCTAAATGGAGTTGAATTACATGGAGTTTCTTGTCCTATGAGCAAGAGTTGTTTTCTAGTAAAAAGAGTCACTATTGCGCTCCTATTGCCATACACAGTGCAAACAACACTTGCTACTGTTCTTTTCAAGTACAGTGTATTGGACAGAAGAGGAGCTACTGTTCTTGTCAGTTTCCTAAGCAGAGTTGAACTAGATATGGCCCGTGTGTGTAGGAAGCACAGTTCTTTTGTTCTGAGCAAGCTTAATGTTCGGACCCCATAGGAAACACAGTAGAGTAGAAGAGTGCTCTTTTCTCAAAAGCAGAGTGTGTTTCCTGTAAGGCGAGCTAGAGTTTGTTTCCCAGTCCTAAATGGAGTTGAATTACATGCAGTTTCTTGTCCTATGAGCAAGAGTTGTTTTCTGATAAGCAGAGTCACTATTGCCCTCCTATTGCCATACACAGTGCAAACAACACTTGCTACTGTTCTTTGCAAGTACAGTGTATTGGACAGAAGAGGAGCTACTGTTCTTGTCAGTTTCCTAAGCAGAGTTGAACTAGATATGGCCCGTGTGTGTAGGCAGCACAGTTCTTTTGTTGTGAGCAAGCTCACTGTTCGGACCCCATAGGAAACACAGTAGAGTAGAAGAGTGCTCTTTTCTCAAAAGTAGAGTGTGTTTCTTGTAAGACGAGCTAGCGTTTGTTTCCAAGTCCTAAATGGAGTTGAATCACATGCAGTTTCTGATCCTAGGAGCAAGAGTTGTTTTCTGATAAGAAGAGTCACTATTGCGCTCCCATTGTCATACACAGGGCAAATAGCACTGGCGTCTGTTCCCAGCATGTACAGTGTATTGGACTGAAGAGGATCTACTGTTCTTGTCAGTTTCCGAGGCAGAGTTGAACTAGATATGGCCGGTGTGTGTAGGAAGCACAGTTCTTTTGTTCTGAGCAAGCTCACTGTTCTGGCCCTATGGGAAACACAGTAGAGTAGAAGAGTGCTCTTTTCTCAAAATCAGAGTGTGTTTCTTGTAAGGCGAGCTAGCTTTTGTTTCCCAGTCCTAAATGGAGTTGAATCACATGCAGTTTCTGGTCCTACAAGCAAGAGTTGTTTTCTGGTAAGAAGAGTCACTATTGTGTTCCCATTGCCATACACAGGGCAAATAGGACGCGCGTCTGTTCCCAGGATGTACAGTGTATTGGACTGAAGAGGATCTACTGTTCTTGTAAGTTTCCTAAGCAAAGTTGAACTAGATATGGCCCGTGTGTGTAGGAAGTACACTTCTTTTGTTCTGAGCAAGCTCACTCTTCTGGCCCTATAGGAAACACAGTAGAGTAGAAGAGTGCTCTTTTCTCAAAAGCAGAATGTGTTTCTTGTAAGGCGAGCTAGCGTTTGTTTCCCAGTCCTAAATGGAGTTCAATCACATGCAATTTCTGGTCCTACGAGCAAGAGTTGTTTTATGGTAAGAAGAGTCACTATTGCGCTCCTATTTTCATACACAGGGCAAATAGCACTGGCGTCTGTTCCCAGCATGTAAAGTGTATTGGACTGAAGAAGATCTACTGTTCTTGTCAGTTTCCTAAGCAGAGTTGAACTAGATATGGCCCGTGGGTGAAGGAAGCACAGTTCTTTTGTTCTGAGCAAGCTCACTGTTCGGACCCCATAGGAAACACAGTAGAGTAGAAGAGTGCTCTTCTCAAAAGCAGAGTGTGTTTCCTGTAAGGCGAGCTAGCGTTTGTTTCCCAGTCCTAAATGGAGTTGAATTACATGCAGTTTCTTGTCCTATGAGCAAGAGTTGTTTTCTGGTAAGAAAAGTCACTATTGCGCTCCTATTGCCATACACAGTGCAAACAACACTTGCTACTGTTCTTTGCAAGTACAGTGTATTGGACAGAAGAGGAGCTACTGTCCTTGTCAGTTTCCTAAGCAGAGTTGAAGTAGATATGGCCCGTGTGTGTAGGAAGCACAGTTCTTTTGTTCTGAGCAAGCTCACTGTTCGGACCCAATAGGAAACACAGTAGAGTAGAAGAGTGCTCCTTTCTCAAAAGCAGAGTGTGTTTCCTGTAAGGCGAGCTAGCGTTTGTTTCCCAGTCCTAAATGGAGTTGAATCACACAGTTTCTGATCCTAGGAGCAAGAGTTGTTTTCTGGTAAGAAGAGTCACTATTGCACTCCCATTGTCATACACAGGGCAAATAGCACTGGCGTCTGTTCCCAGCATGTACAGTGTATTGGACTGAAGAGGATCTACTGTTCTTGTCAGTTTCCTAAGCAGAGTTGAACTAGATATGGCTGGTGTGTGTAGGAAGCACAGTTCTTTTGTTCTGAGCAAGCTCACTGTTTTGGTCCTATAGGAAACACAGTAGAGTAGAAGAGTGCTCCTTTCTCAAAAGCAGAGTGTGTTTCTTGTAAGGCGAGCTAGCTTTTGTTTCCCAGTCCTAAATGGAGTTGAATCACATGCAGTTTCTGGTCCTACAAGCAAGAGTTGTTTTCTAGTAAGAAGAGTCACTATTGTGTTCCCATTGCCATACACAGGGCAAATAGGACTCGCGTCTGTTCCCAGGATGTACAGTGTATTGGACTGAAGAGGATCTACTGTTCTTGTCAGTTTCCTAAGAAAAGTTGAACTAGATATGGCCCGTGTGTGTAGGAAGTACACTTCTTTTGTTCTGAGCAAGCTCATTCTTCTGGCCCTATAGGAAACACAGTAGAGTAGAAGAGTGCTCTTTTCTCAAAAGCAGAATGTGTTTCTTCTAAGGCGAGCTAGCGTTTGTTTCCCAGTCCTAAATGGAGTTCAATTACATGCAGTTTCTGGTCCTACGAGCAAGAGTTGTATTATGGTAAGAAGAGTCACTATTGTGCTCCCATTGTCATACAAGGGGCAAATAGCACTGGCGTCTGTTCCCAGCATGTAAAGTGTATTGGACTGAAGAGGATCTACTGTTCTTGTCAGTTTCCTAAGCAGAGTTGAACTAGATATGACCCGTGGGTGAAGGAAGCACAGTTCTTTTGTTCTGAGCAAGCTCACTGTTCGGACCCCATAGGAAACACAGTAGAATAGAAGAGTGCTCTTTTCTCAAAAGCAGAGTGTGTTTCTTGTAAAGCGAGCTAGCGTTTGTTTCCCAGTCCTAAATGGAGTTGAATCCTATGCAGTTTCTGGTCCTACGAGCAAGAGTTGTTTTCTGGTAAGAAGAGTCACTATTGTGCTCCTATTGTCATACACAGGGCAAATAGCACTGGCGTCTGTTCCCAGCATGTACAGTGTATTGGACTGAAGATGCTCTACTGTTCTTGTCAGTTTCCTAAGCAGAGTTGATCTAGATATGGCCCATGTGTGTAGGAAGCACAGTTCTTTTGTTCTGAGCAAGCTCACTGTTCGGACCCCATAGGAAACACAGTAGAATAGAAGAGTGCTCTTTTCTCAAAAGCAGAGTGTGTTTCTTGTAAGGCGAGCTAGCATTTGTTTCCCAGTCCAAAATGGAGTTGAATCACATGCAGTTTCTGGTCCTACGAGCAAGGGATATATTATTGTAAGGAAAGTCACTATTGTGCTCCCTTTGCGATAAACAGTGCATATAGCACTCACGTCTGTTCCGAGCAAGTACAGTGTATTGGACTGAAGAGGAGCTACTGTTCTTGTCAGTTTCCTAAGCAGAGTTGAACTAGATATGGCCCGTGTGTGTGAAGCACAGTTCTTTTGTTCTGAGCAAGCTCAATTTTCGGACCCCATAGTAAACACAGTAGAGTAGAAGAGTGCTCTTTTCTCAAAAGCAGAGTGTGTTTCTTGTAAGGCTAGCTAGTGTTTGTTTCCCAGTCAGAAACGGAGTTGAATCCCATGCAGTTTCTGGTCCTACGAGCAAGAGTTGTTTTCTGGAAAGAAGAGTCACAATTTTGCTTTCTTTGCCATACACAGTGCAAATAGCACTCGCGTCTACTCCCAGCAAGTACAGTGTATTGGACTGAAGAGGAGCTACTGTTCTTGTCAGTTTCCTAAGCAGAGTTGAACTAGATATAGCCCGTGTGTGTAGGAAGCACAGTTCTTTTGTTTTGAGCAAGCTCACTGTTCTGGCCCTAAGGAAACACAGTAAAGTAGAAGAGTGCTCTTTTCTCAAAAGCAGAGTGTGTTTCTGCTAAGGTGAGCTAGCGTTTGTTTCCCAGTCCTAAATGTAGTTGAATTACATGCAGTTTCTTGTCCTATGAGCAAGAGTTGTTTTCTGGTAAGAAGAGTCACTATTGCGCTCCTATTGCCATGCACAGTGCAAACAACACTTGCTACTGTTCTTTGCAAGTACAGTGTATTGGACAGAAGAGGAGCTACTGTCCTTGTCAGTTTCCTAAGCAGAGTTGAACTAGATATGGCCCGTGTGTGTAGGAAGCACAGTTCTTTTGTTCTGAGCAAGCTCACTGTTCGGACCCAATAGGAAACACAGTAGAGTAGAAGAGTGCTCTTTTCTCAAAAGCAGAGTGTGTTTCCTGTAAGGCGAGCTAGCGTTTGTTTCCCAGTCCTAAATGGAGTTGAATCACATGCAGTTTCTGATCCTAGGAGCAAGAGTTGTTTTCTGGTAAGAAGAGTCACTATTGCACTCCCATTGTCATACACAGGGCAAATAGCACTGGCGTCTGTTCCCAGCATGTACAGTGTATTGGACTGAAGAGGATCTACTGTTCTTGTCAGTTTCCTAAGCAGAGTTGAACTAGATATGGCTGGTGTGTGTAGGAAGCACAGTTCTTTTGTTCTGAGCAAGCTCACTGTTTTGGTCCTATAGGAAACACAGTAGAGTAGAAGAGTGCTCCTTTCTCAAAAGCAGAGTGTGTTTCTTGTAAGGCGAGCTAGCTTTTGTTTCCCAGTCCTAAATGGAGTTGAATCACATGCAGTTTCTGATCCTACAAGCAAGAGTTCTTTTCTAGTAAGAAGAGTCACTATTGTGTTCCCATTGCCATACACAGGGCAAATAGGACTCGCGTCTGTTCCCAGGATGTACAGTGTATTGGACTGAAGGGGATCTACTGTTCTTGTCAGTTTTGTAAGCAAAGTTGAACTAGATATGGCCCGTGTGTGTAGGAAGTACACTTCTTTTGTTCTGAGCAAGCTCATTCTTCTGGCCCTATAGGAAAAACAGTAGAGTAGAAGAGTGCTCTTTTCTCAAAAGCAGAATGTGTTTCTTCTAAGGCGAGCTAGCGTTTGTTTCCCAGTCCTAAATGGAGTTCAATCACATGCAGTTTCTGGTCCTACAAGCAAGAGTTGTTTTCTGGTAAGAAGAGTCACTATTGCACTCCCATTGTCATACACAGGGCAAATAGCACTGGCGTCTGTTCCCAGCATGTACAGTGTATTGGACTGAAGATGATCTACTGTTCTTGTCAGTTTCCTAAGCAGAGTTGAACTAGATATGGCTGGTGTGTGTAGGAAGCACAGTTCTTTTGTTCTGAGCAAGCTCACTGTTTTGGTCCTATAGGAAACACAGTAGAGTAGAAGAGTGCTCCTTTCTCAAAAGCAGAGTGTGTTTCTTGTAAGGCGAGCTAGCTTTTGTTTCCCAGTCCACAATGGAGTTGAATCACATGCAGTTTCTGGTCCTACGAGCAAGGGATATATTCTTGTAAGGAAAGTCACTATTGTGCTCGCTTTGGGATAAACAGTGCAAATAGCACTCACGTCTGTTCCGAGCAAGTACAGTGTATTGGACTGAAGCGGAGCTACTGTTCTTGTCAGTTTCCTAAGCATAGTTGAACTAGATATGGCCCGTGTGTGTGAAGCACAGTTCTTTTGTTCTGAGCAAGCTCAATTTTCGGACCCCATAGTAAACACAGTAGAGTAGAAGAGTGCTCTTTTCTCAAAAGCAGAGTGTGTTTCTTGTAAGGCTAGCTAGTGTTTGTTTCCCAGTCAGAAACGGAGTTGAATCCCATGCAGTTTCTGGTCCTACGAGCAAGAGTTGTTTTCAGGAAAGAAGAGTCACTATTTTGCTTTCTTTGCCATACACAGTGCAAATAGCACTCGCGTCTACTCCCAGCAATTACAGTGTATTGGACTGAAGAGGAGCTACTGTTCTTGTCAGTTTCCTAAGCAGAGTTGAACTAGATATGGCCCGTGTGTGTAGGAAGCACAGTTCTTTTGTTTTGAGCAAGCTCACTGTTCTGGCCCTTAAGGAAACACAGTAAAGTAGAAGAGTGCTCTTTTCTCAAAAGCAGAGTGTGTTTCTTGTAAGGTGAGCTAGCGTTTGTTTCCCAGTCCTAAATGTAGTTGAATTACATGCAGTTTCTTGTCCTATGAGCAATAGTTGTTTTCTGGTAAGAAGAGTCACTATTGCGCTCCTATTGCCATACACAGTGCAAACAACACTTGCTACTGTTCTTTGCAAGTACAGTGTATTGGACAGAAGAGGAGCTACTGTCCTTGTCAGTTTCCTAAGCAGAGTTGAACTAGATATGGCCCGTGTGTAGGAAGCACAGTTCTTTTGTTCTGAGCAAGCTCACTGTTCGGACCCCATAGGAAACACAGTAGAGTAGAAGAGTGCTCTTTTCTCAAAAGCATAGTGTGTTTCTGTAAGGCGAGCTAGCGTTTGTTTCCCAGTCCTAAATGGAGTTGAATCACATGCAGTTTCTGATCCTAGGAGCAAGAGTTGTTTTCTGGTAAGAAGAGTCACTATTGCGCTCCCATTGTCATACACAGGGCAAATAGGACTCGCGTCTGTTCCCAGGATGTACAGTGTATTGGACTGAAGAGGATCTACTGTTCTTGTCAGTTTCGTAAGCAAAGTTGAACTAGATATGGCCCGTGTGTGTAGGAAGTACACTTCTTTTGTTCTGAGCAAGCTCACTCTTCTGGCCCTATAGGAAACACAGTAGAGTAGAAGAGTGCTCTTTTCTCAAAAGCAGAATGTGTTTCTTGTAAGGCGAGCTAGCGTTTGTTTCCCAGTCCTAAATGGAGTTCAATCACATGCAATTTCTGGTCCTACGAGCAAGAGTTGTTTTATGGTAAGAAGAGTCACTATTGCGCTCCTATTTTCATACACAGGGCAAATAGCACTGGCGTCTGTTCCCAGCATGTAAAGTGTATTGGACTGAAGAGGATCTACTGTTCTTGTCAGTTTCCTAAGCAGAGTTGAACTAGACATGGCCCGTGTGTGTAGAAAGCACAGTTCTTTTGTTCTGAGCAAGCTCACTGTTCGGACCCCATAGGAAACACAGTAGAATAGAAGAGTGCTCTTTTCTCAAAAGCAGAGTGTGTTTCTTGTAAGGCGAGCCTGCGTTTGTTTCCCAGTCCAAAATGGAGTTGAATCACATGCAGTTTCTGGTCCTACGAGCAAGGGATGTATTCTTGTAAGGAAAGTCACTATTGTGCTCCCTTTGCGATAAACAGTGCAAATAGCACTCACGTCTGTTCTGAGCAAGTACAGTGTATTGGACTGAAGAGGAGCTACTGTTCTTGTCAGTTTCCTAAGCAGAGTTGAACTAGATATGGCCTGTGTGTGTGAAGCACAGTTCTTTTGTTCTGAGCAAGCTCAATTTTCGGACCCCATAGTAAACACAGTAGAGTAGAAGAGTGCTCTTTTCTCAAAAGCAGAGTGTGTTTCTTGAAAGGCTAGCTAGTGTTTGTTTCCCAGTCAGAAACGGAGTTGAATCCCATGCAGTTTCTGGTCCTACGAGCAATAGTTGTTTTCTGGTAAGAAGAGTCACTATTTCGGTCCCTTTGCCATACACAGTGCAAATAGCACTCGCGTCTGCTCCCAGCAAGTACAGTGTATTGGACTGAAGAGGAGCTACTGTTCTTGTCAGTTTCCTAAGCAGAGTTGAACAAGATATAGCCCGTGTGTGTAGGAAGCACAGTTCTTTTGTTCTGAGCAAGCTCACTGTTCTGGCCCTATAGGAAACACAGAAGAGTAGAAGAGTGCTCTTTTCTCAGAAGCAGAGTGTGTTTCTTGTAAGGTGAGCTAGCTTTTTTTCCCAGTCCTAAATGGAGTTGAATTACATGGAGTTTCTTGTCCTATGAGCAAGAGTTGTTTTCTAGTAAAAAGAGTCACTATTGCGCTCCTATTGCCATACACAGTGCAAACAACACTTGCTACTGTTCTTTTCAAGTACAGTGTATTGGACAGAAGAGGAGCTACTGTTCTTGTCAGTTTCCTAAGCAGAGTTGAACTAGATATGGCCCGTGTGTGTAGGAAGCACAGTTCTTTTGTTCTGAGCAAGCTTAATGTTCGGACCCCATAGGAAACACAGTAGAGTAGAAGAGTGCTCTTTTCTCAAAAGCAGAGTGTGTTTCCTGTAAGGCGAGCTAGAGTTTGTTTCCCAGTCCTAAATGGAGTTGAATTACATGCAGTTTCTTGTCCTATGAGCAAGAGTTGTTTTCTGATAAGCAGAGTCACTATTGCCCTCCTATTGCCATACACAGTGCAAACAACACTTGCTACTGTTCTTTGCAAGTACAGTGTATTGGACAGAAGAGGAGCTACTGTTCTTGTCAGTTTCCTAAGCAGAGTTGAACTAGATATGGCCCGTGTGTGTAGGCAGCACAGTTCTTTTGTTGTGAGCAAGCTCACTGTTCGGACCCCATAGGAAACACAGTAGAGTAGAAGAGTGCTCTTTTCTCAAAAGTAGAGTGTGTTTCTTGTAAGACGAGCTAGCGTTTGTTTCCAAGTCCTAAATGGAGTTGAATCACATGCAGTTTCTGATCCTAGGAGCAAGAGTTGTTTTCTGATAAGAAGAGTCACTATTGCGCTCCCATTGTCATACACAGGGCAAATAGCACTGGCGTCTGTTCCCAGCATGTACAGTGTATTGGACTGAAGAGGATCTACTGTTCTTGTCAGTTTCCGAGGCAGAGTTGAACTAGATATGGCCGGTGTGTGTAGGAAGCACAGTTCTTTTGTTCTGAGCAAGCTCACTGTTCTGGCCCTATGGGAAACACAGTAGAGTAGAAGAGTGCTCTTTTCTCAAAATCAGAGTGTGTTTCTTGTAAGGCGAGCTAGCTTTTGTTTCCCAGTCCTAAATGGAGTTGAATCACATGCAGTTTCTGGTCCTACAAGCAAGAGTTGTTTTCTGGTAAGAAGAGTCACTATTGTGTTCCCATTGCCATACACAGGGCAAATAGGACGCGCGTCTGTTCCCAGGATGTACAGTGTATTGGACTGAAGAGGATCTACTGTTCTTGTAAGTTTCCTAAGCAAAGTTGAACTAGATATGGCCCGTGTGTGTAGGAAGTACACTTCTTTTGTTCTGAGCAAGCTCACTCTTCTGGCCCTATAGGAAACACAGTAGAGTAGAAGAGTGCTCTTTTCTCAAAAGCAGAATGTGTTTCTTGTAAGGCGAGCTAGCGTTTGTTTCCCAGTCCTAAATGGAGTTCAATCACATGCAATTTCTGGTCCTACGAGCAAGAGTTGTTTTATGGTAAGAAGAGTCACTATTGCGCTCCTATTTTCATACACAGGGCAAATAGCACTGGCGTCTGTTCCCAGCATGTAAAGTGTATTGGACTGAAGAAGATCTACTGTTCTTGTCAGTTTCCTAAGCAGAGTTGAACTAGATATGGCCCGTGGGTGAAGGAAGCACAGTTCTTTTGTTCTGAGCAAGCTCACTGTTCGGACCCCATAGGAAACACAGTAGAATAGAAGAGTGCTCTTTTCTCAAAAGCAGAGTGTGTTTCTTGTAAAGCGAGCTAGCGTTTGTTTCCCAGTCCTAAATGGAGTTGAATCCTATGCAGTTTCTGGTCCTACGAGCAAGAGTTGTTTTCTGGTAAGAAGAGTCACTATTGTGCTCCTATTGTCATACACAGGGCAAATAGCACTGGCGTCTGTTCCCAGCATGTACAGTGTATTGGACTGAAGATGCTCTACTGTTCTTGTCAGTTTCCTAAGCAGAGTTGATCTAGATATGGCCCATGTGTGTAGGAAGCACAGTTCTTTTGTTCTGAGCAAGCTCACTGTTCGGACCCCATAGGAAACACAGTAGAATAGAAGAGTGCTCTTTTCTCAAAAGCAGAGTGTGTTTCTTGTAAGGCGAGCTAGCATTTGTTTCCCAGTCCAAAATGGAGTTGAATCACATGCAGTTTCTGGTCCTACGAGCAAGGGATATATTCTTGTAAGGAAAGTCACTATTGTGCTCCCTTTGCGATAAACAGTGCATATAGCACTCACGTCTGTTCCGAGCAAGTACAGTGTATTGGACTGAAGAGGAGCTACTGTTCTTGTCAGTTTCCTAAGCAGAGTTGAACTAGATATGGCCCCTGTGTGTGAAGCACAGTTCTTTTGTTCTGAGCAAGCTCAATTTTCGGACCCCATAGTAAACACAGTAGAGTAGAAGAGTGCTCTTTTCTCAAAAGCAGAGTGTGTTTTTGTAAGGCTAGCTAGTGTTTGTTTCCCAGTCAGAAACGGAGTTGAATCCCATGCAGTTTCTGGTCCTACGAGCAAGAGTTGTTTTCTGGAAAGAAGAGTCACAATTTTGCTTTCTTTGCCATACACAGTGCAAATAGCACTCGCGTCTACTCCCAGCAAGTACAGTGTATTGGACTGAAGAGGAGCTACTGTTCTTGTCAGTTTCCTAAGCAGAGTTGAACTAGATATAGCCCGTGTGTGTAGGAAGCACAGTTCTTTTGTTTTGAGCAAGCTCACTGTTCTGGCCCTAAGGAAACACAGTAAAGTAGAAGAGTGCTCTTTTCTCAAAAGCAGAGTGTGTTTCTGCTAAGGTGAGCTAGCGTTTGTTTCCCAGTCCTAAATGTAGTTGAATTACATGCAGTTTCTTGTCCTATGAGCAAGAGTTGTTTTCTGGTAAGAAGAGTCACTATTGCGCTCCTATTGCCATGCACAGTGCAAACAACACTTGCTACTGTTCTTTGCAAGTACAGTGTATTGGACAGAAGAGGAGCTACTGTCCTTGTCAGTTTCCTAAGCAGAGTTGAACTAGATATGGCCCGTGTGTGTAGGAAGCACAGTTCTTTTGTTCTGAGCAAGCTCACTGTTTGGACCCAATAGGAAACACAGTAGAGTAGAAGAGTGCTCTTTTCTCAAAAGCAGAGTGTGTTTCCTGTAAGGCGAGCTAGCGTTTGTTTCCCAGTCCTAAATGGAGTTGAATCACATGCAGTTTCTGATCCTAGGAGCAAGAGTTGTTTTCTGGTAAGAAGAGTCACTATTGCACTCCCATTGTCATACACAGGGCAAATAGCACTGGCGTCTGTTCCCAGCATGTACAGTGTATTGGACTGAAGAGGATCTACTGTTCTTGTCAGTTTCCTAAGCAGAGTTGAACTAGATATGGCTGGTGTGTGTAGGAAGCACAGTTCTTTTGTTCTGAGCAAGCTCACTGTTTTGGTCCTATAGGAAACACAGTAGAGTAGAAGAGTGCTCCTTTCTCAAAAGGAGAGTGTGTTTCTTGTAAGGCGAGCTAGCTTTTGTTTCCCAGTCCTAAATGGAGTTGAATCACATGCAGTTTCTGATCCTACAAGCAAGAGTTCTTTTCTAGTAAGAAGAGTCACTATTGTGTTCCCATTGCCATACACAGGGCAAATAGGACTCGCGTCTGTTCCCAGGATGTACAGTGTATTGGACTGAAGAGGATCTACTGTTCTTGTCAGTTTTGTAAGCAAAGTTGAACTAGATATGGCCCGTGTGTGTAGGAAGTACACTTCTTTTGTTCTGAGCAAGCTCATTCTTCTGGCCCTATAGGAAAAACAGTAGAGTAGAAGAGTGCTCTTTTCTCAAAAGCAGAATGTGTTTCTTCTAAGGCGAGCTAGCGTTTGTTTCCCAGTCCTAAATGGAGTTCAATCACATGCAGTTTCTGGTCCTACGAGCAAGAGTTGTTTTCTGGTAAGAAGAGTCACTATTGCGCTCCCATTGTCATACACAGGGCAAATAGCACTGGCGTCTGTTCCCAGCATGTACAGTGTATTGGACTGAAGATGATCTACTGTTCTTGTCAGTTTCCTAAGCAGAGTTGAACTAGATATGGCTGGTGTGTGTAGGAAGCACAGTTCTTTTGTTCTGAGCAAGCTCACTGTTTTGGTCCTATAGGAAACACAGTAGAGTAGAAGAGTGCTCCTTTCTCAAAAGCAGAGTGTGTTTCTTGTAAGGCGAGCTAGCTTTTGTTTCCCAGTCCACAATGGAGTTGAATCACATGCAGTTTCTGGTCCTACGAGCAAGGGATATATTCTTGTAAGGAAAGTCACTATTGTGCTCGCTTTGGGATAAACAGTGCAAATAGCACTCACGTCTGTTCCGAGCAAGTACAGTGTATTGTACTGTTCTTGTCAGTTTCCTAAGCAGAGTTGAACTAGATATGGCCCGTGTGTGTGAAGCACAGTTCTTTTGTTCTGAGCAAGCTCAATTTTCGGACCCCATAGTAAACACAGTAGAGTAGAAGAGTGCTCTTTTCTCAAAAGCAGAGTGTGTTTCTTGTAAGGCTAGCTAGTGTTTGTTTCCCAGTCAGAAACGGAGTTGAATCCCATGCAGTTTCTGGTCCTACGAGCAAGAGTTGTTTTCAGGAAAGAAGAGTCACTATTTTGCTTTCTTTGCCATACACAGTGCAAATAGCACTCGCGTCTACTCCCAGCAATTACAGTGTATTGGACTGAAGAGGAGCTACTGTTCTTGTCAGTTTCCTAAGCAGAGTTGAACTAGATATGGCCCGTGTGTGTAGGAAGCACAGTTCTTTTGTTTTGAGCAAGCTCACTGTTCTGGCCCTTAAGGAAACACAGTAAAGTAGAAGAGTGCTCTTTTCTCAAAAGCAGAGTGTGTTTCTTGTAAGGTGAGCTAGCGTTTGTTTCCCAGTCCTAAATGTAGTTGAATTACATGCAGTTTCTTGTCCTATGAGCAATAGTTGTTTTCTGGTAAGAAGAGTCACTATTGCCCTCCTATTGCCATACACAGTGCAAACAACACTTGCTACTGTTCTTTGCAAGTACAGTGTATTGGACAGAAGAGGAGCTACTGTCCTTGTCAGTTTCCTAAGCAGAGTTGAACTAGATATGGCCCGTGTGTAGGAAGCACAGTTCTTTTGTTCTGAGCAAGCTCACTGTTCGGACCCCATAGGAAACACAGTAGAGTAGAAGAGTGCTCTTTTCTCAAAAGCATAGTGTGTTTCTGTAAGGCGAGCTAGCGTTTGTTTCCCAGTCCTAAATGGAGTTGAATCACATGCAGTTTCTGATCCTAGGAGCAAGAGTTGTTTTCTGGTAAGAAGAGTCACTATTGCGCTCCCATTGTCATACACAGGGCAAATAGGACTCGCGTCTGTTCCCAGGATGTACAGTGTATTGGACTGAAGAGGATCTACTGTTCTTGTCAGTTTCGTAAGCAAAGTTGAACTAGATATGGCCCGTGTGTGTAGGAAGTACACTTCTTTTGTTCTGAGCAAGCTCACTCTTCTGGCCCTATAGGAAACACAGTAGAGTAGAAGAGTGCTCTTTTCTCAAAAGCAGAATGTGTTTCTTGTAAGGCGAGCTAGCGTTTGTTTCCCAGTCCTAAATGGAGTTCAATCACATGCAATTTCTGGTCCTACGAGCAAGAGTTGTTTTATGGTAAGAAGAGTCACTATTGCGCTCCTATTTTCATACACAGGGCAAATAGCACTGGCGTCTGTTCCCAGCATGTAAAGTGTATTGGACTGAAGAGGATCTACTGTTCTTGTCAGTTTCCTAAGCAGAGTTGAACTAGACATGGCCCGTGTGTGTAGAAAGCACAGTTCTTTTGTTCTGAGCAAGCTCACTGTTCGGACCCCATAGGAAACACAGTAGAATAGAAGAGTGCTCTTTTCTCAAAAGCAGAGTGTGTTTCTTGTAAGGCGAGCCTGCGTTTGTTTCCCAGTCCAAAATGGAGTTGAATCACATGCAGTTTCTGGTCCTACGAGCAAGGGATGTATTCTTGTAAGGAAAGTCACTATTGTGCTCCCTTTGCGATAAACAGTGCAAATAGCACTCACGTCTGTTCTGAGCAAGTACAGTGTATTGGACTGAAGAGGAGCTACTGTTCTTGTCAGTTTCCTAAGCAGAGTTGAACTAGATATGGCCTGTGTGTGTGAAGCACAGTTCTTTTGTTCTGAGCAAGCTCAATTTTCGGACCCCATAGTAAACACAGTAGAGTAGAAGAGTGCTCTTTTCTCAAAAGCAGAGTGTGTTTCTTGTAAGGCTAGCTAGTGTTTGTTTCCCAGTCAGAAACGGAGTTGAATCCCATGCAGTTTCTGGTCCTACGAGCAATAGTTGTTTTCTGGTAAGAAGAGTCACTATTTCGGTCCCTTTGCCATACACAGTGCAAATAGCACTCGCGTCTGCTCCCAGCAAGTACAGTGTATTGGACTGAAGAGGAGCTACTGTTCTTGTCAGTTTCCTAAGCAGAGTTGAACAAGATATAGCCCGTGTGTGTAGGAAGCACAGTTCTTTTGTTCTGAGCAAGCTCACTGTTCTGGCCCTATAGGAAACACAGAAGAGTAGAAGAGTGCTCTTTTCTCAGAAGCAGAGTGTGTTTCTTGTAAGGTGAGCTAGCTTTTTTTCCCAGTCCTAAATGGAGTTGAATTACATGGAGTTTCTTGTCCTATGAGCAAGAGTTGTTTTCTAGTAAAAAGAGTCACTATTGCGCTCCTATTGCCATACACAGATCAAACAACACTTGCTACTGTTCTTTTCAAGTACAGTGTATTGGACAGAAGAGGAGGTACTGTTCTTGTCAGTTTCCTAAGCAGAGTTGAACTAGATATGGCCCGTGTGTGTAGGAAGCACAGTTCTTTTGTTCTGAGCAAGCTTACTGTTCGGACCCCATAGGAAACACAGTAGAGTAGAAGAGTGCTCTTTTCTCAAAAGTAGAGTGTGTTTCTTGTAAGACGAGCTAGCGTTTGTTTCCAAGTCCTAAATGGAGTTGAATCACATGCAGTTTCTGATCCTAGGAGCAAGAGTTGTTTTCTGATAAGAAGAGTCACTATTGCGCTCCCATTGTCATACACAGGGCAAATAGCACTGGCGTCTGTTCCCAGCATGTACAGTGTATTGGACTGAAGAGGATCTACTGTTCTTGTCAGTTTCCGAGGCAGAGTTGAACTAGATATGGCCGGTGTGTGTAGGAAGCACAGTTCTTTTGTTCTGAGCAAGCTCACTGTTCTGGCCCTATGAGAAACACAGTAGAGTAGAAGAGTGCTCTTTTCTCAAAATCAGAGTGTGTTTCTTGTAAGGCGAGCTAGCTTTTGTTTCCCAGTCCTAAATGGAGTTGAATCACATGCAGTTTCTGGTCCTACAAGCAAGAGTTGTTTTCTGGTAAGAAGAGTCACTATTGTGTTCCCATTGCCATACACAGGGCAAATAGGACACGCGTCTGTTCCCAGGATGTACAGTGTATTGGACTGAAGAGGATCTACTGTTCTTGTAAGTTTCCTAAGCAAAGTTGAACTAGATATGGCCCGTGTGTGTAGGAAGTACACTTCTTTTGTTCTGAGCAAGCTCACTCTTCTGGCCCTATAGGAAACACAGTAGAGTAGAAGAGTGCTCTTTTCTCAAAAGCAGAATGTGTTTCTTGTAAGGCGAGCTAGCGTTTGTTTCCCAGTCCTAAATGGAGTTCAATCACATGCAATTTCTGGTCCTACGAGCAAGAGTTGTTTTATGGTAAGAAGAGTCACTATTGCGCTCCTATTTCATACACAGGGCAAATAGCACTGGCGTCTGTTCCCAGCATGTAAAGTGTATTGGACTGAAGAAGATCTACTGTTCTTGTCAGTTTCCTAAGCAGAGTTGAACTATATATGGCCCCTGTGTGTAGAAAGCGCAGTTCTTTTGTTCTGAGCAAGCTCACTGTTCGGACCCCATAGGAAACACAGTAGAATAGAAGAGTGCTCTTTTCTCAAAAGCAGAGTGTTTTTCTTGTAAAGCGTGCTAGCGTTTGTTTCCCAGTCCTAATGGAGATGAATCACATGCAGTTTCTGGTCCTACGAGCAAGAGTTGCTTTCTGGTAAGAAGAGTCACTATTGCGCTCCCATTGTCATACACAGGGCAAATAGCACTGGCGTCTGTTCCCAGCATGTACAGTGTATTGGACCAAGATAATCTACTGTTCTTGTCAGTTTCCTAAGCAGAGTTGAACTAGATACGGCCCGTGTGTGTAGGAAGCACAGTTCTTTTGTTCTGAGCAAGCTCACTGTTCGGAACCCATAGGAAACACAGTAGAATAGAAGAGTGCTCTTTTCTCAAAAGCAGAGTGTGTTTCTTGTAATGCGAGCTAGCGTTTGTTTCCCAGTCCAAAATGGAGTTGAATCACATGCAGTTTCTGGTCCTACGAGCAAGGGATGTATTCTGGTAAGGAAAGTCACTATTGTGCTCCCTTTGCGATAAACAGTGAAAATAGCACTCACGTGTGTTCCCAGCAAGTACAGTGTATTGGACTGAAGAGGCGCTACTGTTCTTGTCAGTTTCCTAAGCAGAGTTGAACTAGATATGGCTCGTGTGTGTAGGAAGCACAGTTCTTTTGTTCTGAGCAAGCTCACTGTTCTGGACCTATAGGAAACACCGAAGATTAGAAGAGTGCTCTTTTCTCAGAAGCAGAGTGTGTTTCTTGTAAGGTGAGCTAGCGTTGGTTTCTCAGTCCTAAATGGAGTTGAATCACATGCAGTTTCTGGTCCTACGAGCAGAGTTGTTTTCTGGTAAGAGTCATTATTGCGCTCCTATTGCCATACACAGTGCAAACAACACTTGCTACTGTTCTTTACAAGTACAGTGTATTGGACAGAAGAGGAACTACTGTTCTTGTCAGTTTCCTAAGCAGAGTTGAACTACATATGGCCCGTGTGTGTAGGAAGCACAGTTCTTTTGTTCTGAGCAAGCTCACTGTTCGGACCCCATAGGAAACACAGTAGAGTAGAAGAGTGCTCTTTTCTCAAAAGCAGAGTGTGTTTCTTGTAAGGCGAGCTAGAGTTTGTTTCCCAGTCCTAAATGGAGTTGAATCACATGCAGTTTCTGATCCTAGGAGCAAGAGTTGTTTTCTGGTAAGAAGAGTCACTATTGCGCTCCCATTGTCATACACAGGGCAAATAGCCCTGGCTTCTCTTCCCAGCATGTACAGTGTATTGGATTGAAGAGGATCTACTGTTCTTGTCAGTTTCCTAAGCAGAGTTGAACTAGATATGGCTCGTGTGTGTAGGAAGCACAGTTCTTTTGTTCTGAGCAAGCTCACTGTTCTGGACCTATAGGAAACACCGAAGAGTAGAAGAGTGCTCTTTTCTCAGAAGCAGAGTGTGTTTCTTGTAAGGTGAGCTAACGTTGGTTTCTCAGTTCTAAATGGAGTTGAATCACATGCAGTTTCTGGTCCTACGAGCAGAGTTGTTTTCTGGTAAGAGTCATTATTGCGCTCCTATTGCCATACACAGTGCAAACAACACTTGCTACTGTTCTTTACAAGTACAGTGTATTGGACAGAAGAGGAACTACTGTTCTTGTCAGTTTCCTAAGCAGAGTTGAACTACATATGGCCCGTGTGTGTAGGAAGCACAGTTCTTTTGTTCTGAGCAAGCTCACTGTTCGGACCCCATAGGAAACACAGTAGAGTAGAAGAGTGCTCTTTTCTCAAAAGCAGAGTGTGTTTCTTGTAAGGCGAGCTAGAGTTTGTTTCCCAGTCCTAAATGGAGTTGAATCACATGCAGTTTCTGATCCTAGGAGCAAGAGTTGTTTTCTGGTAAGAAGAGTCACTATTGCGCTCCCATTGTCATACACAGGGCAAATAGCCCTGGCTTCTCTTCCCAGCATGTACAGTGTATTGGATTGAAGAGGATCTACTGTTCTTGTCAGTTTCCTAAGCAGAGTTGAACTAGATATGGCCGTTGTGTGTAGGAAGCACAGTTCTTTTGTTCTGAGCAAGCTCACTGTTCTGGCCCTTTAGGAAACACAGTAGAGTAGAAGAGTGCTCTTTTCTCAAAAGCAGAGTGTGTTTCTTGTAAGGCGAGATAGTGTTTGTTTCCCAGTCCTAAATGGAGTTGAATTACATGCAGTTTCTTGTCCTATGAGCAAGAGTTGTTTTCTGGTAAGAAGAGTCACTATTGCGCTCCTATTGCCATACACAGTGCAAACAACACTTGCTACTGTTCTTTGCAAGTACAGTGTATTGGACAGAGGAGGAGCTACTGTTCTTGTCAGTTTCCTAAGCAGAGTTGAACTAGATATGGCCCGTGTGTGTAGGCAGCACAGTTCTTTTGTTCTGAGCAAGCTCACTGTTCGGACCCCATAGGAAACACAGTAGAGTAGAAGAGTGCTCTTTTGTCAAAACCAGAGTGTGTTTCCTGTAAGGTGAGCTAGCTTTTGTTTCCCAGTCCTAAATGGAGTTGAATCACATGCAGTTTCTGGTCCTACAAGCAAGAGTTGTTTTCTAGTAAGAAGAGTCACTATTGTGTTCCCATTGCCATACACGGCGCAAATAGGACTCTCGTCTCTTCCCAGGATGTACAGTGTATTGGACTAAAGAGGATCTACTGTTCTAGTCAGTTTCCTAAGCAAAGTTGAACTAGATATGGCCCGTGTGTGTAGGAAGTACACTTCTTTTGTTCTGAGCAAGCTCACTCTTCTGGCCCTATAGGAAACACAGTAGAGTAAAGAGTGCTCTTTTCTCAAAAGCAGAATGTGTTTCTTCTAAGGCGAGCTAGTGTTTGTTTCCCAGTCCTAAATGGAGTTCAATCACATGCAGTTTCTGGTCCTATGAGCAAGAGTTGTATTATGGTAAGAAGAGTCACTATTGCGCTCCTATTGCCATACACATTGCAAACAACACTTGCTACTGTTCTTTTCAAGTACAGTGTATTGGACAGAAGAGGAGCTACTGTTCTTGTCAGTTTCCTAAGCAGAGTTGAACTAGATATGGCCCGTGTGTGTAGGAAACACAGTTCTTTTGTTCTGATCAAGCTCACTGTTCCGACCCCATAGGAAACACAGTAGAGTAGAAGAGTGCTCTTTTCTCAAAAGCATAGTGTGTTTCCTGTAAGTCGAGCTAGCGTTTGTTTCCCAGTACTAAATGGAGTTGAATCACATGCAGTTTCTGGTCCTACGAGCAAGAGTTGTTTTCTGGTAAGAAGAGTCACTATTGCGCTCCCATTGTCATACACAGGGCAAATAGCACTGGCGTCTGTTCCCAGCATGTACAGTGTATTGGACTGAAGAGGATCTACTGTTCTTGTCAGTTTCCTAAGCAGAGTTGAACTATTTACGGCTGGTGTGTGTAGGAAGCACAGTTCTTTTGTTCTGAGCAAGCTCACTGTTTTGGCCCTATAGAAAACACAGTAGAGTAGAAGAGTGCTCCTTTCTCAAAAGCAGAGTGTGTTTCTTGTAAGGCGAGCTAGCTTTTGTTTCCCAGTCCTAAATGGAGTTGAATCACATGCAGTTTCTGGTCCTACAAGCAAGAGTTGTTTTCTAGTAAGAAGAGTCACTATTGTGTTCCCATTGCCATACACAGGGCAAATAGGACTCGCGTCTGTTCCCAGGATATACAGTGTATTGGACTGAAGAGGATCTACTGTTCTTGTCAGTTTCCTAAGCAAAGTTGAACTAGATATGGCCCGTCTGTTTAGGAAGTACACTTCTTTTGTTCTGAGCAAGCTCACTCTTCTGGCCCTATAAGAAACACAGTAGAGTAGAAGAGTGCTCTTTTCTCAAAAGCAGAATGTGTTTCTTCTAAGGCGAGCTAGCGTTTGTTTCCCAGTCCTAAATGGAGTTGAATCACATGCAGTTTCTGGTCCTACGAGCAAGAGTTGTTTTCTGGTAAGAAGAGTCACTATTGCGCTCCCATTGTCATACACAGGGCAAATAGCACTGGCGTCTGTTCCCAGCATGTACAGTGTATTGGACTGAAGATGATTTACTGTTCTTGTCAGTTTCCTAAGCAGAGTTGAACTAGATATGGCCCGTGTGTGTAGGAAGCACAGTTCTTTTGTTCTGAGCAAGCTCACTGTTCGGACCCCATAGGAAACACAGTAGAATAGAAGAGTGCTCTTTTCTCAAAAGCAGAGTGTGTTTCTTGTAAGGCGAGCTAGCTTTTGTTTCCCAGTCCAAAATGGAGTTGAATCACATGCAGTTTCTGGTCCTACGAGCAAGGGATATATTCTTGTAAGGAAAGTCACTATTGTGCTCCCTTTGCGATAAACAGTGCAAATAGCACTCACGTCTGTTCCGAGCAAGTACAGTGTATTGGACTGAAGAGGAGCTACTGTTCTTGTCAGTTTCCTAAGCAGAGTTGAACTAGATATGGCCCGTGTGTGTGAAGCACAGTTCTTTTGTTCTGAGCAAGCTCAATTTTCGGACCCCTTAGTAAACACAGTAGAGTAGAAGAGTGCTCTTTTCTCAAAAGCAGAGTGTGTTTCTTGTAAGGCTAGCTAGTGTTTGTTTCCCAGTCAGAAACGGAGTTGAATCCCATGCAGTTTCTGGTCCTACGAGCAAGAGTTGTTTTCTGGAAAGAAGAGTCACTATTTTGCTTTCCTTGCCATACACAGTGCAAATAGCACTCGCGTCTACTCCCAGCAATTACAGTGTATTGGACTGAAGAGGAGCTACTGTTCTTGTCAGTTTCCTAAGCAGAGTTGAACTAGATATAGCCCGTGTGTGTAGGAAGCACAGTTCTTTTGTTTTGAGCAAGCTCACTGTTCTGGCCCTAAAGGAAACACAGTAAAGTAGAAGAGTGCTCTTTTCTCAAAAGCAGAGTGTGTTTCTTGTAAGGTGAGCTAGCGTTTGTTTCCCAGTCCTAAATGTAGTTGAATTACATGCAGTTTCTTGTCCTATGAGCAATAGTTGTTTTCTGGTAAGAAGAGTCACTATTGTGCTCCTATTGCCATACACAGTGCAAACAACACTTGCTACTGTTCTTTGCAAGTACAGTGTATTGGACAGAAGAGGAGCTACTGTCCTTGTCAGTTTCCTAAGCAGAGTTGAACTAGATATGGCCCGTGTGTGTAGGAAGCACAGTTCTTTTGTTCTGAGCAAGCTCACTGTTCGGACCCGATAGGAAACACAGTAGAGTAGAAGAGTGCTCTTTTCTCAAAAGCAGAGTGTGTTTCCTGTAAGGCGAGCTAGCGTTTGTTTCCCAGTCCTAAATGGAGTTGAATCACATGCAGTTTCTGATCCTAGGAGCAAGAGTTGTTTTCTGGTAAGAAGAGTCACTATTGCGCTCCCATTGTCATACACAGGGCAAATAGCACTGGCGTCTGTTCCCAGCATGTACAGTGTACTTGACTGAAGAGGATCTACTGTTCTTGTCAGTTTCCTTAGCAGAGTTGAACTACATATGGCTGGTGTGTGTAGGAAGCACAGTTCTTTTGTTCTGAGCAAGCTCACTGTTTTGGTCCTATAGGAAACACAGTAGAGTAGAAGAGTGCTCCTTTCTCAAAAGCAGAGTGTGTTTCTTGTAAGGCGAGCTAGCTTTTGTTTCCCAGTCCTAAATGGAGTTGAATCACATGCAGTTTCTGGTCCTACGAGCAAGGGATATATTCTTGTAAGGAAAGTCACTATTGTGCTCCCTTTGCGATAAACAGTGCAAATAGCACTCACGTCTGTTCCGAGCAAGTACAGTGTATTGGACTGAAGAGGAGCTACCGTTCTTGTCAGTTTCCTAAGCAGAGTTGAACTAGATATGGCCCGTGTGTGTGAAGCACAGTTCTTTTGTTCTGAGCAAGCTCAATTTTCGGACCCCTTAGTAAACACAGTAGAGTAGAAGAGTGCTCTTTTCTCAAAAGCAGAGTGTGTTTCTTGTAAGGCTAGCTAGTGTTTGTTTCCCAGTCAGAAATGGAGTTGAATCCCATGAAGTTTCTGGTCCTACGAGCAAGAGTTGTTTTCTGGAAAGAAGAGTCACTATTTTGCTTTCTTTGCCATACACAGTGCAAAGAGCACTCGCGTCTACTCCCAGCAATTACAGTGTATTGGACTGAAGAGGAGCTACTGTTCTTGTCAGTTTCCTAAGCAGAGTTGAACTAGATATGGCCCGTGTGTGTAGGAAGCACAGTTCTTTTGTTCTGAGCAAGCTCACTGTTCGGACCCAATAGGAAACACAGTAGAGTAGAAGAGTGCTCTTTTCTCAAAAGCAGAGTGTGTTTCCTGTAAGGCGAGCTAGCGTTTGTTTCCCAGTCCTAAATGGAGTTGAATCACATGCAGTTTCTGATCCTAGGAGCAAGAGTTGTTTTCTGGTAAGAAGAGTCACTATTGCGCTCCCATTGTCATACACAGGGCAAATAGCACTGGCGTCTGTTCCCAGCATGTACAGTGTACTTGACTGAAGAGGATCTACTGTTCTTGTCAGTTTCCTAAGCAGAGTTGAACTAGATATGGCTGGTGTGTGTAGGAAGCACAGTTCTTTTGTTCTGAGCAAGCTCACTGTTTTGGTCCTATAGGAAACACAGTAGAGTAGAAGAGTGCTCCTTTCTCAAAAGCAGAGTGTGTTTCTTGTAAGGCGAGCTAGCTTTTATTTCCCAGTCCTAAATGGAGTTGGATCCCATGCAGTTTCTGGTCCTACAAGCAAGAGTTGTTTTCTAGTAAGAAGAGTCACTATTGTGTTCCCATTGCCATACACAGGGCAAATAGGACTCGCGTCTGTTCCCAGGATGTACAGTGTATTGGACTGAAGAGGATCTACTGTTCTTGTCAGTTTCGTAAGCAAAGTTGAACTAGATATGGCCCGTGTGTGTAGGAAGTACACTTCTTTTGTTCTGAGCAAGCTCATTCTTCTGGCCCTATAGGAAACACAGTAGAGTAGAAGAGTGCTCTTTTCTCAAAAGCAGAATGTGTTTCTTCTAAGGCGAGCTAGCGTTTGTTTCCCAGTCCTAAATGGAGTTCAATCACATGCAGTTTCTGCTCCTACGAGCAAGAGTTGTATTATGGTAAGAAGAGTCAGTATTGTGCTCACATTGTCATACAAGGGGCAAATATCACTGGCGTCTGTTCCCAGCATGTAAAGTGTATTGGACTGAAGAGGATCTACTGTTCTTGTCAGTTTCCTAAGCAGAGTTGAACTAGATATGGCCCGTGTGTGAAGGAAGCACAGTTCTTTTGTTCTGAGCAAGCTCACTGTTCGGAACCCAAAGGACACTCAGTAGAATAGAAGAGTGCTCTTTTCTCAAAAGCAGAGTGTTTTCCTTGTAAAGCGAGCTAGCGTTTGTTTCCCAGTCCTAAATGGAGTTGAATCACATGCAGTTTCTGGTCCTACGAGCAAGAGTTGTTTTCTGGTAAGAAGAGTCACTATTGCGCTCCCATTGTCATACACAGGGCAAATAGCACTGGCGTCTGTTCCCAGCATGTACAGTGTATTGGACTGAAGATGATCTACTGTTCTTGTCAGTTTCCTAAGCAGAGTTGAACTAGATATGGCCCGTGTGTGTAGGAAGGACAGTTCTTTTGTTCTGAGCAAGCTCACTGTTCGGACCCCATAGGAATCACAGTAGAATAGAAGAGTGCTCTTTTCTCAAAAGCAGAGTGTGTTTCTTGTAAGGCGAGCTAGCTTTTGTTTCCCAGTCCAAAATGGAGTTGAATCACATGCAGTTTCTGGTCCTACGAGCAAGGGATATTCTTGTAAGGAAAGTCACTATTGTGCTCCCTTTGCGATAAACAGTGCAAATAGCACTCACGTCTGTTCCGAGCAAGTACAGTGTATTGGACTGAAGAGGAGCTACTGTTCTTGTCAGTTTCCTAAGCAGAGTTGAACTAGATATGGCCCGTGTGTGTGAAGCACAGTTCTTTTGTTCTGAGCAAGCTCAATTTTCGGACCCCATAGTAAACACAGTAGAGTAGAAGAGTGCTCTTTTCTCAAAAGCAGAGTGTGTTTCTTGTAAGGCTAGCTAGTGTTTGTTTCCCAGTCAGAAACGGAGTTGAATCCCATGCAGTTTCTGGTCCTACGAGCAAGAGTTGTTTTCTGGAAAGAAGAGTCACTATTTTGCTTTCTTTGCCATACACAGTGCAAATAGCACTCGCGTCTACTCCCAGCAATTACAGTGTATTGGACTGAAGAGGAGCTACTGTTCTTGTCAGTTTCCTAAGCAGAGTTGAACTAGATATGGCCCGTGTGTGTAGGAAGCACAGTTCTTTTGTTCTGAGCAAGCTCACTGTTCGGACCCCATAGGAAACACAGTAGAGTAGAAGAGTGCTCTTTTCTCAAAAGCAGAGTGTGTTTCCTGTAAGGCGAGCTAGAGTTTGTTTCCCAGTCCTAAATGGAGTTGAATTACATGCAGTTTCTTGTCCTATGAGCAAGAGTTGTTTTCTGATAAGAAGAGTCACTATTGCCCTCCTATTGCCATACACAGTGCAAACAACACTTGCTACTGTTCTTTGCAAGTACAGTGTATTGGACAGAAGAGGAGCTACTGTTCTTGTCAGTTTCCTAAGCAGAGTTGAACTAGATATGGCCCGTGTGTGTAGGCAGCACAGTTCTTTTGTTCTGAGCAAGCTCACTGTTCGGACCCCATAGGAAACACAGTAGAGTAGAAGACTGCTCTTTTCTCAAAAGTAGAGTGTGTTTCTTGTAAGACGAGCTAGCGTTTGTTTCCAAGTCCTAAATGGAGTTGAATCACATGCAGTTTCTGATCCTAGGAGCAAGAGTTGTTATCTGATAAGAAGAGTCACTATTGCGCTCCCATTGTCATACACAGGGCAAATAGCACTGGCGTCTGTTCCCAGCATGTACAGTGTATTGGACTGAAGAGGATCTACTGTTCTTGTCAGTTTCCGAGGCAGAGTTGAACTAGATATGGCCGGTGTGTGTAGGAAGCACAGTTCTTTTGTTCTGAGCAAGCTCACTGTTCTGGCCCTATGGGAAACACAGTAGAGTAGAAGAGTGCTCTTTTCTCAAAAGCAGAGTGTGTTTCTTGTAAGGCGAGCTAGCTTTTGTTTCCCAGTCCTAAATGGAGTTGAATCACATGCAGTTTCTGGTCCTACAAGCAAGAGTTGTTTTCTGGTAAGAAGAGTCACTATTGTGTTCCCATTGCCATACACAGGGCAAATAGGACGCGCGTCTGTTCCCAGGATGTACAGTGTATTGGACTGAAGAGGATCTACTGTTCTTGTAAGTTTCCTAAGCAAAGTTGAACTAGATATGGCCCGTGTGTGTAGGAAGTACACTTCTTTTGTTCTGAGCAAGCTCACTCTTCTGGCCCTATAGGAAACACAGTAGAGTAGAAGAGTGCTCTTTTCTCAAAAGCAGAATGTGTTTCCTGTAAGGCGAGCTAGCGTTTGTTTCCCAGTCCTAAATGGAGTTCAATCACATGCAATTTCTGGTCCTACGAGCAAGAGTTGTTTTATGGTAAGAAGAGTCACTATTGCGCTCCCATTGTCATACACAGGGCAAATAGCACTGGCGTCTGTTCCCAGCATGTAAAGTGTATTGGACTGAAGAAGATCTACTGTTCTTGTCAGTTTCCTAAGCAGAGTTGAACTATATATGGCCCCTGTGTGTAGAAAGCGCAGTTCTTTTGTTCTGAGCAAGCTCACTGTTCGGACCCCATAGGAAACACAGTAGAATAGAAGAGTGCTCTTTTCTCAAAAGCAGAGTGTTTTTCTTGTAAAGCGTGCTAGCGTTTGTTTCCCAGTCCTAATGGAGATGAATCACATGCAGTTTCTGGTCCTACGAGCAAGAGTTGCTTTCTGGTAAGAAGAGTCACTATTGCGCTCCCATTGTCATACACAGGGCAAATAGCACTGGCGTCTGTTCCCAGCATGTACAGTGTATTGGACCAAGATAATCTACTGTTCTTGTCAGTTTCCTAAGCAGAGTTGAACTAGATACGGCCCGTGTGTGTAGGAAGCACAGTTCTTTTGTTCTGAGCAAGCTCACTGTTCGGAACCCATAGGAAACACAGTAGAATAGAAGAGTGCTCTTTTCTCAAAAGCAGAGTGTGTTTCTTGTAATGCGAGCTAGCGTTTGTTTCCCAGTCCAAAATGGAGTTGAATCACATGCAGTTTCTGGTCCTACGAGCAAGGGATGTATTCTGGTAAGGAAAGTCACTATTGTGCTCCCTTTGCGATAAACAGTGAAAATAGCACTCACGTGTGTTCCCAGCAAGTACAGTGTATTGGACTGAAGAGGCGCTACTGTTCTTGTCAGTTTCCTAAGCAGAGTTGAACTAGATATGGCTCGTGTGTGTAGGAAGCACAGTTCTTTTGTTCTGAGCAAGCTCACTGTTCTGGACCTATAGGAAACACCGAAGAGTAGAAGAGTGCTCTTTTCTCAGAAGCAGAGTGTGTTTCTTGTAAGGTGAGCTAGCGTTGGTTTCTCAGTCCTAAATGGAGTTGAATCACATGCAGTTTCTGGTCCTACGAGCAGAGTTGTTTTCTGGTAAGAGTCATTATTGCGCTCCTATTGCCATACACAGTGCAAACAACACTTGCTACTGTTCTTTACAAGTACAGTGTATTGGCCAGAAGAGGAACTACTGTTCTTGTCAGTTTCCTAAGCAGAGTTGAACTACATATGGCCCGTGTGTGTAGGAAGCACAGTTCTTTTGTTCTGAGCAAGCTCACTGTTCGGACCCCATAGGAAACACAGTAGAGTAGAAGAGTGCTCTTTTCTCAAAAGCAGAGTGTGTTTCTTGTAAGGCGAGCTAGAGTTTGTTTCCCAGTCCTAAATGGAGTTGAATCACATGCAGTTTCTGATCCTAGGAGCAAGAGTTGTTTTCTGGTAAGAAGAGTCACTATTGCGCTCCCATTGTCATACACAGGGCAAATAGCCCTGGCTTCTCTTCCCAGCATGTACAGTGTATTGGATTGAAGAGGATCTACTGTTCTTGTCAGTTTCCTAAGCAGAGTTGAACTAGATATGGCCGTTGTGTGTAGGAAGCACAGTTCTTTTGTTCTGAGCAAGCTCACTGTTCTGGCCCTTTAGGAAACACAGTAGAGTAGAAGAGTGCTCTTTTCTCAAAAGCAGAGTGTGTTTCCTGTAAGGCGAGCTAGAGTTTGTTTCCCAGTCCTAAATGGAGTTGAATTACATGCAGTTTCTTGTCCTATGAGCAAGAGTTGTTTTCTGATAAGAAGAGTCACTATTGCCCTCCTATTGCCATACACAGTGCAAACAACACTTGCTACTGTTCTTTGCAAGTACAGTGTATTGGACAGAAGAGGAGCTACTGTTCTTGTCAGTTTCCTAAGCAGAGTTGAACTAGATATGGCCCGTGTGTGTAGGCAGCACAGTTCTTTTGTTGTGAGCAAGCTCACTGTTCGGACCCCATAGGAAACACAGTAGAGTAGAAGAGTGCTCTTTTCTCAAAAGTAGAGTGTGTTTCTTGTAAGACGAGCTAGCGTTTGTTTCCAAGTCCTAAATGGAGTTGAATCACATGCAGTTTCTGATCCTAGGAGCAAGAGTTGTTTTCTGATAAGAAGAGTCACTATTGCGCTCCCATTGTCATACACAGGGCAAATAGCACTGGCTTCTGTTCCCAGCATGTACAGTGTATTGGACTGAAGAGGATCTACTGTTCTTGTCAGTTTCCGAGGCAGAGTTGAACTAGATAGGGCCGGTGTGTATAGGAAGCACAGTTCTTTTGTTCTGAGCAAGCTCACTGTTCTGGCCCTATGGGAAACACAGTAGAGTAGAAGAGTGCTCTTTTCTCAAAAGCAGAGTGTGTTTCTTGTAAGGCGAGCTAGCTTTTGTTTCCCAGTCATAAATGAAGTTGAATCACATGCAGTTTCTGGTCCTACAAGCAAGAGTTGTTTTCTGGTAAGAAGAGTCACTATTGTGTTCCCATTGCCATACACAGGGCAAATAGGACGCGCGTCTGTTCCCAGGATGTACAGTGTATTGGACTGAAGAGGATCTACTGTTCTTGTAAGTTTCCTAAGCAAAGTTGAACTAGATATGGCCCGTGTGTGTAGGAAGTACACTTCTTTTGTTCTGAGCAAGCTCACTCTTCTGGCCCTATAGGAAACACAGTAGAGTAGAAGAGTGCTCTTTTCTCAAAAGCAGAATGTGTTTCTTGTAAGGCGAGCTAGCGTTTGTTTCCCAGTCCTAAATGGAGTTCAATCACATGCAATTTCTGGTCCTACGAGCAAGAGTTGTTTTATGGTAAGAAGAGTCACTATTGCGCTCCCATTGTCATACACAGGGCAAATAGCACTGGCGTCTGTTCCCAGCATGTAAAGTGTATTGGACTGAAGAAGATCTACTGTTCTTGTCAGTTTCCTAAGCAGAGATGAACTAGATATGGCCCCTGTGTGTAGAAAGCACAGTTCTTTTGTTCTGAGCAAGCTCACTGTTCGGACCCCATAGGAAACACAGTAGAATAGAAGAGTGCTCTTTTCTCAAAAGCAGAGTTTTTTTCCTGTAAAGCGTGCTAGCGTTTGTTTCCCAGTCCTAATGGAGATGAATCACATGCAGTTTCTGGTCCTACGAGCAAGAGTTGCTTTCTGGTAAGAAGAGTCACTATTGCGCTCCCATTGTCATACACAGGGCAAATAGCACTGGCGTCTGTTCCCAGCATGTACAGTGTATTGGACCAAGATAATCTACTGTTCTTGTCAGTTTCCTAAGCAGAGTTGAACTAGATACGGCCCGTGTGTGTAGGAAGCACAGTTCTTTTGTTCTGAGCAAGCTCACTGTTCGGAACCCCTAGGAAACACAGTAGAATAGAAGAGTGCTCTTTTCTCAAAAGCAGAGTGTGTTTCTTGTAATGCGAGCTAGCGTTTGTTTCCCAGTCCAAAATGGAGTTGAATCACATGCAGTTTCTGGTCCTACGAGCAAGGGATGTATTCTGGTAAGGAAAGTCACTATTGTGCTCCCTTTGCGATAAACAGTGAAAATAGCACTCACGTGTGTTCCCAGCAAGTACAGTGTATTGGACTGAAGAGGCGCTACTGTTCTTGTCAGTTTCCTAAGCAGAGTTGAACTAGATATGGCTCGTGTGTGTAGGAAGCACAGTTCTTTTGTTCTGAGCAAGCTCACTGTTCTGGACCTATAGGAAACACCGAAGAGTAGAAGAGTGCTCTTTTCTCAGAAGCAGAGTGTGTTTCTTGTAAGGTGAGCTAACGTTGGTTTCTCAGTTCTAAATGGAGTTGAATCACATGCAGTTTCTGGTCCTACGAGCAGAGTTGTTTTCTGGTAAGAGTCATTATTGCGCTCCTATTGCCATACACAGTGCAAACAACACTTGCTACTGTTCTTTACAAGTACAGTGTATTGGACAGAAGAGGAACTACTGTTCTTGTCAGTTTCCTAAGCAGAGTTGAACTACATATGGCCCGTGTGTGTAGGAAGCACAGTTCTTTTGTTCTGAGCAAGCTCACTGTTCGGACCCCATAGGAAACACAGTAGAGTAGAAGAGTGCTCTTTTCTCAAAAGCAGAGTGTGTTTCTTGTAAGGCGAGCTAGAGTTTGTTTCCCAGTCCTAAATGGAGTTGAATCACATGCAGTTTCTGATCCTAGGAGCAAGAGTTGTTTTCTGGTAAGAAGAGTCACTATTGCGCTCCCATTGTCATACACAGGGCAAATAGCCCTGGCTTCTCTTCCCAGCATGTACAGTGTATTGGATTGAAGAGGATCTACTGTTCTTGTCAGTTTCCTAAGCAGAGTTGAACTAGATATGGCCGTTGTGTGTAGGAAGCACAGTTCTTTTGTTCTGAGCAAGCTCACTGTTCTGGCCCTTTAGGAAACACAGTAGAGTAGAAGAGTGCTCTTTTCTCAAAAGCAGAGTGTGTTTCTTGTAAGGCGAGATAGTGTTTGTTTCCAAGTCCTAAATGGAGTTGAATTACATGCAGTTTCTTGTCCTATGAGCAAGAGTTGTTTTCTGGTAAGAAGAGTCACTATTGCGCTCCTATTGCCATACACAGTGCAAACAACACTTGCTACTGTTCTTTGCAAGTACAGTGTATTGGACAGAGGAGGAGCTACTGTTCTTGTCAGTTTCCTAAGCAGAGTTGAACTAGATATGGCCCGTGTGTGTAGGAAGCACAGCTCTTTTGTTCTGAGCAAGCTCACTGTTCGGACCCCATAGGAAACACAGTAGAGTAGAAGAGTGCTCTTTTGTCAAAACCAGAGTGTGTTTCCTGTAAGGTGAGCTAGCTTTTGTTTCCCAGTCCTAAATGGAGTTGAATCACATGCAGTTTCTGGTCCTACAAGCAAGAGTTGTTTTCTAGTAAGAAGAGTCACTATTGTGTTCCCATTGCCATACACCGCGCAAATAGGACTCTCGTCTGTTCCCAGGATGTACAGTGTATTGGACTGAAGAGGATCTACTGTTCTTGTCAGTTTCCTAAGCAAAGTTGAACTAGATATGGCCCGTGTGTGTAGGAAGTACACTTCTTTTGTTCTGAGCAAGCTCACTCTTCTGGCCCTATAAGAAACACAGTAGAGTAGAAGAGTGCTCTTTTCTCAAAAGCAGAATGTGTTTCTTCTAAGGCGAGCTAGCGTTTGTTTCCCAGTCCTAAATGGAGTTGAATCACATGCAGTTTCTGGTCCTACGAGCAAGAGTTGTTTTCTGGTAAGAAGAGACACTATTGCGCTCCCATTGTCTTACACAGGGCAAATAGCACTGGCGTCTGTTCCCAGCATGTACAGTGTATTGGACTGAAGATGATCTACTGTTCTTGTCAGTTTCCTAAGCAGAGTTGAACTAGATATGGCCCGTGTGTGTAGGAAGCACAGTTCTTTTGTTCTGAGCAAGCTCACTGTTCGGACCCCATAGGAAACACAGTAGAATAGAAGAGTGCTCTTTTCTCAAAAGCAGAGTGTGTTTCTTGTAAGGCGAGCTAGCTTTTGTTTCCCAGTCCAAAATGGAGTTGAATCACATGCAGTTTCTGGTCCTACGAGCAAGGGATATATTCTTGTAAGGAAAGTCACTATTGTGCTCCCTTTGCGATAAACAGTGCAAATAGCACTCACGTCTGTTCCGAGCAAGTACAGTGTATTGGACTGAAGAGGAGCTACTGTTCTTGTCAGTTTCCTAAGCAGAGTTGAACTAGATATGGCCCGTGTGTGTGAAGCACAGTTCTTTTGTTCTGAGCAAGCTCAATTTTCGGACCCCTTAGTAAACACAGTAGAGTAGAAGAGTGCTCTTTTCTCAAAAGCAGAGTGTGTTTCTTGTAAGGCTAGCTAGTGTTTGTTTCCCAGTCAGAAACGGAGTTGAATCCCATGCAGTTTCTGGTCCTACGAGCAAGAGTTGTTTTCTGGAAAGAAGAGTCACTATTTTGCTTTCTTTGCCATACACAGTGCAAATAGCACTCGCGTCTACTCCCAGCAATTACAGTGTATTGGACTGAAGAGGAGCTACTGTTCTTGTCAGTTTCCTAAGCAGAGTTGAACTAGATATAGCCCGTGTGTGTAGGAAGCACAGTTCTTTTGTTTTGAGCAAGCTCACTGTTCTGGCCCTAAAGGAAACACAGTAAAGTAGAAGAGTGCTCTTTTCTCAAAAGCAGAGTGTGTTTCTTGTAAGGTGAGCTAGCGTTTGTTTCCCAGTCCTAAATGTAGTTGAATTACATGCAGTTTCTTGTCCTATGAGCAATAGTTGTTTTCTGGTAAGAAGAGTCACTATTGTGCTCCTATTGCCATACACAGTGCAAACAACACTTGCTACTGTTCTTTGCAAGTACAGTGTATTGGACAGAAGAGGAGCTACTGTCCTTGTCAGTTTCCTAAGCAGAGTTGAACTAGATATGGCCCGTGTGTGTAGGAAGCACAGTTCTTTTGTTCTGAGCAAGCTCACTGTTCGGACCCAATAGGAAACACAGTAGAGTAGAAGAGTGCTCTTTTCTCAAAAGCAGAGTGTGTTTCTTGTAAGACGAGCTAGCGTTTGTTTCCAAGTCCTAAATGGAGTTGAATCACATGCAGTTTCTGATCCTAGGAGCAAGAGTTGTTTTCTGGTAAGAAGAATCACTATTGCGCTCCCATTGTCATACACAGGGCAAATAGCACTGGCGTCTGTTCCCAGCATGTACAGTGTACTTGACTGAAGAGGATCTACTGTTCTTGTCAGTTTCCTAAGCAGAGTTGAACTAGATATGGCTGGTGTGTGTAGGAAGCACAGTTCTTTTGTTCTGAGCAAGATCACTGTTTTGGTCCTATAGGAAACACAGTAAAGTAGAAGAGTGCTCCTTTCTCAAAAGCAGAGTGTGTTTCTTGTAAGGCGAGCTAGCTTTTGTTTCCCAGTCCTAAATGGAGTTGGATCCCATGCAGTTTCTGGTCCTACAAGCAAGAGTTGTTTTCTAGTAAGAAGAGTCACTATTGTGTTCCCATTGCCATACACAGGGCAAATAGGACTCGCGTCTGTTCCCAGGATGTACAGTGTATTGGACTGAAGAGGATCTACTGTTCTTGTCAGTTTCGTAAGCAAAGTTGAACTAGATATGGCCCGTGTGTGTAGGAAGTACACTTCTTTTGTTCTGAGCAAGCTCATTCTTCTGGCCCTATAGGAAACACAGTAGAGTAGAAGAGTGCTCTTTTCTCAAAAGCAGAATGTGTTTCTTCTAAGGCGAGCTAGCGTTTGTTTCCCAGTCCTAAATGGAGTTCAATCACATGCAGTTTCTGGTCCTAGGAGCAAGAGTTGTATTATGGTAAGAAGAGTCACTATTGTGCTCCCATTGTCATACAAGGGGCAAATAGCACTGGCGTCTGTTCCCAGCATGTAAAGTGTATTGGACTGAAGAGGATCTACTGTTCTTGTCAGTTTCCTAAGCAGAGTTGAACTAGATATGGCCCGTGTGTGAAGGAAGCACAGTTCTTTTGTTCTGAGCAAGCTCAGTGTTCGGACCCCATAGGAAACTCAGTAGAATAGAAGAGTGCTCTTTTCTCAAAAGCAGAGTGTTTTTCTTGTAAAGCGAGCTAGCGTTTGTTTCCCAGTCCTAAATGGAGTTGAATCACATGCAGTTTCTGGTCCTACGAGCAAGAGTTGTTTTCTGGTAAGAAGAGTCACTATTGCGCTCCCATTGTCATACACAGGGCAAATAGCACTGGCGTCTGTTCCCAGCATGTACAGTGTATTGGACTGAAGATGATCTACTGTTCTTGTCAGTTTCCTAAGCAGAGTTGAACTAGATATGGCCCGTGTGTGTAGGAAGCACAGTTCTTTTGTTCTGAGCAAGCTCACTGTTTTGGCCCTATAGAAAACACAGTAGAGTAGAAGAGTGCTCCTTTCTCAAAAGCAGAGTGTGTTTCTTGTAAGGCGAGCTAGCTTTTGTTTCCCAGTCCTAAATGGAGTTGAATCACATGCAGTTTCTGGTCCTACAAGCAAGAGTTGTTTTCTAGTAAGAAGAGTCACTATTGTGTTCCCATTGCCATACAAAGGGCAAATAGGACTCGCGTCTGTTCCCAGGATGTACAGTGTATTGGACTGAAGAGGATCTACTGTTCTTGTAAGTTTCCTAAGCAAAGTTGAACTAGATATGGCCCGTGTGTGTAGGAAGTACACTTCTTTTGTTCTGAGCAAGCTCACTCTTCTGGCCCTATAAGAAACACAGTAGAGTAGAAGAGTGCTCTTTTCTCAAAAGCAGAATGTGTTTCTTCTAAGGCGAGCTAGCGTTTGTTTCCCAGTCCTAAATGGAGTTGAATCACATGCAGTTTCTGGTCCTACGAGCAAGAGTTGTTTTCTGGTAAGAAGAGTCACTATTGCGCTCCCATTGTCATACACAGGGCAAATAGCACTGGCGTCTGTTCCCAGCATGTACAGTGTATTGGACTGAAGATGATATACTGTTCTTGTCAGTTTCCTAAGCAGAGTTGAACTAGATATGGCCCGTGTGTGTAGGAAGCACAGTTCTTTTGTTCTGAGCAAGCTCACTGTTCGGACCCCATAGGAAACACAGTAGAATAGAAGAGTGCTCTTTTCTCAAAAGCAGAGTGTGTTTCTTGTAAGGCGAGCTAGCTTTTGTTTCCCAGTCCAAAATGGAGTTGAATCACATGCAGTTTCTGGTCCTACGAGCAAGGGATATATTCTTGTAAGGAAAGTCACTATTGTGCTCCCTTTGCGATAAACAGTGCAAATAGCACTCACGTCTGTTCCGAGCAAGTACAGTGTATTGGACTGAAGCGGAGCTACTGTTCTTGTCAGTTTCCTAAGCAGAGTTGAACTAGATATGGCCCGTGTGTGTGAAGCACAGTTCTTTTGTTCTGAGCAAGCTCAATTTTCGGACCCCATAGTAAACACAGTAGAGTAGAAGAGTGCTCTTTTCTCAAAAGCAGAGTGTGTTTCTTGTAAGGCTAGCTAGTGTTTGTTTCCCAGTCAGAAACGGAGTTGAATCCCATGCAGTTTCTGGTCCTACGAGCAAGAGTTGTTTTCAGGAAAGAAGAGTCACTATTTTGCTTTCTTTGCCATACACAGTGCAAATAGCACTCGCGTCTACTCCCAGCAATTACAGTGTATTGGACTGAAGAGGAGCTACTGTTCTTGTCAGTTTCCTAAGCAGAGTTGAACTAGATATGGCCCGTGTGTGTAGGAAGCACAGTTCTTTTGTTTTGAGCAAGCTCACTGTTCTGGCCCTTAAGGAAACACAGTAAAGTAGAAGAGTGCTCTTTTCTCAAAAGCAGAGTGTGTTTCTTGTAAGGTGAGCTAGCATTTGTTTCCCAGTCCTAAATGTAGTTGAATTACATGCAGTTTCTTGTCCTATGAGCAAGAGTTGTTTTCTGGTAAGAAGAGTCACTATTGCGCTCCTATTGCCATACACAGTGCAAACAACACTTGCTACTGTTCTTTGCAAGTACAGTGTATTGGACAGAAGAGGAGCTACTGTCCTTGTCAGTTTCCTAAGCAGAGTTGAACTAGATATGGCCCGTGTGTGTAGGAAGCACAGTTCTTTTGTTCTGAGCAAGCTTACTGTTCGGACCCCATAGGAAACACAGTAGAGTAGAAGAGTGCTCTTTTCTCAAAAGCAGAGTGTGTTTCCTGTAAGGCGAGCTAGAGTTTGTTTCCCAGTCCTAAATGGAGTTGAATTACATGCAGTTTCTTGTCCTATGAGCAAGAGTTGTTTTCTGATAAGCAGAGTCACTATTGCCCTCCTATTGCCATACACAGTGCAAACAACACTTGCTACTGTTCTTTGCAAGTACAGTGTATTGGACAGAAGAGGAGCTACTGTTCTTGTCAGTTTCCTAAGCAGAGTTGAACTAGATATGGCCCGTGTGTGTAGGCAGCACAGTTCTTTTGTTGTGAGCAAGCTCACTGTTCGGACCCCATAGGAAACACAGTAGAGTAGAAGAGTGCTCTTTTCTCAAAAGTAGAGTGTGTTTCTTGTAAGACGAGCTAGCGTTTGTTTCCAAGTCCTAAATGGAGTTGAATCACATGCAGTTTCTGATCCTAGGAGCAAGAGTTGTTTTCTGATAAGAAGAGTCACTATTGCGCTCCCATTGTCATACACAGGGCAAATAGCACTGGCGTCTGTTCCCAGCATGTACAGTGTATTGGACTGAAGAGGATCTACTGTTCTTGTCAGTTTCCGAGGCAGAGTTGAACTAGATATGGCCGGTGTGTGTAGGAAGCACAGTTCTTTTGTTCTGAGCAAGCTCACTGTTCTGGCCCTATGGGAAACACAGTAGAGTAGAAGAGTGCTCTTTTCTCAAAATCAGAGTGTGTTTCTTGTAAGGCGAGCTAGCTTTTGTTTCCCAGTCCTAAATGGAGTTGAATCACATGCAGTTTCTGGTCCTACAAGCAAGAGTTGTTTTCTGGTAAGAAGAGTCACTATTGTGTTCCCATTGCCATACACAGGGCAAATAGGACGCGCATCTGTTCCCAGGATGTACAGTGTATTGGACTGAAGAGGATCTACTGTTCTTGTAAGTTTCCTAAGCAAAGTTGAACTAGATATGGCCCGTGTGTGTAGGAAGTACACTTCTTTTGTTCTGAGCAAGCTCACTCTTCTGGCCCTATAGGAAACACAGTAGAGTAGAAGAGTGCTCTTTTCTCAAAAGCAGAATGTGTTTCTTGTAAGGCGAGCTAGCGTTTGTTTCCCAGTCCTAAATGGAGTTCAATCACATGCAATTTCTGGTCCTACGAGCAAGAGTTGTTTTATGGTAAGAAGAGTCACTATTGCGCTCCTATTTCATACACAGGGCAAATAGCACTGGCGTCTGTTCCCAGCATGTAAAGTGTATTGGACTGAAGAAGATCTACTGTTCTTGTCAGTTTCCTAAGCAGAGTTGAACTATATATGGCCCCTGTGTGTAGAAAGCGCAGTTCTTTTGTTCTGAGCAAGCTCACTGTTCGGACCCCATAGGAAACACAGTAGAATAGAAGAGTGCTCTTTTCTCAAAAGCAGAGTGTTTTTCTTGTAAAGCGTGCTAGCGTTTGTTTCCCAGTCCTAATGGAGATGAATCACATGCAGTTTCTGGTCCTACGAGCAAGAGTTGCTTTCTGGTAAGAAGAGTCACTATTGCGCTCCCATTGTCATACACAGGGCAAATAGCACTGGCGTGTGTTCCCAGCATGTACAGTGTATTGGACCAAGATAATCTACTGTTCTTGTCAGTTTCCTAAGCAGAGTTGAACTAGATACGGCCCGTGTGTGTAGGAAGCACAGTTCTTTTGTTCTGAGCAAGCTCACTGTTCGGAACCCATAGGAAACACAGTAGAATAGAAGAGTGCTCTTTTCTCAAAAGCAGAGTGTGTTTCTTGTAATGCGAGCTAGCGTTTGTTTCCCAGTCCAAAATGGAGTTGAATCACATGCAGTTTCTGGTCCTACGAGCAAGGGATGTATTCTGGTAAGGAAAGTCACTATTGTGCTCCCTTTGCGATAAACAGTGAAAATAGCACTCACGTGTGTTCCCAGCAAGTACAGTGTATTGGACTGAAGAGGCGCTACTGTTCTTGTCAGTTTCCTAAGCAGAGTTGAACTAGATATGGCTCGTGTGTGTAGGAAGCACAGTTCTTTTGTTCTGAGCAAGCTCACTGTTCTGGACCTATAGGAAACACCGAAGAGTAGAAGAGTGCTCTTTTCTCAGAAGCAGAGTGTGTTTCTTGTAAGGTGAGCTAGCGTTGGTTTCTCAGTCCTAAATGGAGTTGAATCACATGCAGTTTCTGGTCCTACGAGCAGAGTTGTTTTCTGGTAAGAGTCATTATTGCGCTCCTATTGCCATACACAGTGCAAACAACACTTGCTACTGTTCTTTACAAGTACAGTGTATTGGACAGAAGAGGAACTACTGTTCTTGTCAGTTTCCTAAGCAGAGTTGAACTACATATGGCCCGTGTGTGTAGGAAGCACAGTTCTTTTGTTCTGAGCAAGCTCACTGTTCGGACCCCATAGGAAACACAGTAGAGTAGAAGAGTGCTCTTTTCTCAAAAGCAGAGTGTGTTTCTTGTAAGGCGAGCTAGAGTTTGTTTCCCAGTCCTAAATGGAGTTGAATCACATGCAGTTTCTGATCCTAGGAGCAAGAGTTGTTTTCTGGTAAGAAGAGTCACTATTGCGCTCCCATTGTCATACACAGGGCAAATAGCCCTGGCTTCTCTTCCCAGCATGTACAGTGTATTGGATTGAAGAGGATCTACTGTTCTTGTCAGTTTCCTAAGCAGAGTTGAACTAGATATGGCCGTTGTGTGTAGGAAGCACAATTCTTTTGTTCTGAGCAAGCTCACTGTTCTGGCCCTTTAGGAAACACAGTAGAGTAGAAGAGTGCTCTTTTCTCAAAAGCAGAGTGTGTTTCTTGTAAGGCGAGATAGTGTTTGTTTCCCAGTCCTAAATGGAGTTGAATTACATGCAGTTTCTTGTCCTATGAGCAAGAGTTGTTTTCTGGTAAGAAGAGTCACTATTGCGCTCCTATTGCCATACACAGTGCAAACAACACTTGCTACTGTTCTTTGCAAGTACAGTGTATTGGACAGAGGAGGAGCTACTGTTCTTGTCAGTTTCCTAAGCAGAGTTGAACTAGATATGGCCCGTGTGTGTAGGCAGCACAGTTCTTTTGTTCTGAGCAAGCTCACTGTTCGGACCCCATAGGAAACACAGTAGAGTAGAAGAGTGCTCTTTTGTCAAAACCAGAGTGTGTTTCCTGTAAGGTGAGCTAGCTTTTGTTTCCCAGTCCTAAATGGAGTTGAATCACATGCAGTTTCTGGTCCTACAAGCAAGAGTTGTTTTCTAGTAAGAAGAGTCACTATTGTGTTCCCATTGCCATACACGGCGCAAATAGGACTCTCGTCTCTTCCCAGGATGTACAGTGTATTGGACTAAAGAGGATCTACTGTTCTAGTCAGTTTCCTAAGCAAAGTTGAACTAGATATGGCCCGTGTGTGTAGGAAGTACACTTCTTTTGTTCTGAGCAAGCTCACTCTTCTGGCCCTATAGGAAACACAGTAGAGTAGAAGAGTGCTCTTTTCTCAAAAGCAGAATGTGTTTCTTCTAAGGCGAGCTAGCGTTTGTTTCCCAGTCCTAAATGGAGTTCAATCACATGCAGTTTCTGGTCCTATGAGCAAGAGTTGTATTATGGTAAGAAGAGTCACTATTGCGCTCCTATTGCCATACACATTGCAAACAACACTTGCTACTGTTCTTTTCAAGTACAGTGTATTGGACAGAAGAGGAGCTACTGTTCTTGTCAGTTTCCTAAGCAGAGTTGAACTAGATATGGCCCGTGTGTGTAGGAAACACAGTTCTTTTGTTCTGATCAAGCTCACTGTTCCGACCCCATAGGAAACACAGTAGAGTAGAAGAGTGCTCTTTTGTCAAAAGCATAGTGTGTTTCCTGTAAGTCGAGCTAGCGTTTGTTTCCCAGTACTAAATGGAGTTGAATCACATGCAGTTTCTGGTCCTACGAGCAAGAGTTGTTTTCTGGTAAGAAGAGTCACTATTGCGCTCCCATTGTCATACACAGGGCAAATAGCACTGGCGTCTGTTCCCAGCATGTACAGTGTATTGGACTGAAGAGGATCTACTGTTCTTGTCAGTTTCCTAAGCAGAGTTGAACTATTTACGGCTGGTGTGTGTAGGAAGCACAGTTCTTTTGTTCTGAGCAAGCTCACTGTTTTGGCCCTATAGAAAACACAGTAGAGTAGAAGAGTGCTCCTTTCTCAAAAGCAGAGTGTGTTTCTTGTAAGGCGAGCTAGCTTTTGTTTCCCAGTCCTAAATGGAGTTGAATCACATGCAGTTTCTGGTCCTACAAGCAAGAGTTGTTTTCTAGTAAGAAGAGTCACTATTGTGTTCCCATTGCCATACACAGGGCAAATAGGACTCGCGTCTGTTCCCAGGATGTACAGTGTATTGGACTGAAGAGGATCTACTGTTCTTGTCAGTTTCCTAAGCAAAGTTGAACTAGATATGGCCCGTCTGTTTAGGAAGTACACTTCTTTTGTTCTGAGCAAGCTCACTCTTCTGGCCCTATAAGAAACACAGTAGAGTAGAAGAGTGCTCTTTTCTCAAAAGCAGAATGTGTTTCTTCTAAGGCGAGCTAGCGTTTGTTTCCCAGTCCTAAATGGAGTTGAATCACATGCAGTTTCTGGTCCTACGAGCAAGAGTTGTTTTCTGGTAAGAAGAGTCACTATTGCGCTCCCATTGTCATACACAGGGCAAATAGCACTGGCGTCTGTTCCCAGCATGTACAGTGTATTGGACTGAAGATGATTTACTGTTCTTGTCAGTTTCCTAAGCAGAGTTGAACTAGATATGGCCCGTGTGTGTAGGAAGCACAGTTCTTTTGTTCTGAGCAAGCTCACTGTTCGGACCCCATAGGAAACACAGTAGAATAGAAGAGTGCTCTTTTCTCAAAAGCAGAGTGTGTTTCTTGTAAGGCGAGCTAGCTTTTGTTTCCCAGTCCAAAATGGAGTTGAATCACATGCAGTTTCTGGTCCTACGAGCAAGGGATATATTCTTGTAAGGAAAGTCACTATTGTGCTCCCTTTGCGATAAACAGTGCAAATAGCACTCACGTCTGTTCCGAGCAAGTACAGTGTATTGGACTGAAGAGGAGCTACTGTTCTTGTCAGTTTCCTAAGCAGAGTTGAACTAGATATGGCCCGTGTGTGTGAAGCACAGTTCTTTTGTTCTGAGCAAGCTCAATTTTCGGACCCCTTAGTAAACACAGTAGAGTAGAAGAGTGCTCTTTTCTCAAAAGCAGAGTGTGTTTCTTGTAAGGCTAGCTAGTGTTTGTTTCCCAGTCAGAAACGGAGTTGAATCCCATGCAGTTTCTGGTCCTACGAGCAAGAGTTGTTTTCTGGAAAGAAGAGTCACTATTTTGCTTTCCTTGTCATACACAGTGCAAATAGCACTCGCGTCTACTCCCAGCAATTACAGTGTATTGGACTGAAGAGGAGCTACTGTTCTTGTCAGTTTCCTAAGCAGAGTTGAACTAGATATAGCCCGTGTGTGTAGGAAGCACAGTTCTTTTGTTTTAAGCAAGCTCACTGTTCTGGCCCTAAAGGAAACACAGTAAAGTAGAAGAGTGCTCTTTTCTCAAAAGCAGAGTGTGTTTCTTGTAAGGTGAGCTAGCGTTTGTTTCCCAGTCCTAAATGTAGTTGAATTACATGCAGTTTCTTGTCCTATGAGCAATAGTTGTTTTCTGGTAAGAAGAGTCACTATTGTGCTCCTATTGCCATACACAGTGCAAACAACACTTGCTACTGTTCTTTGCAAGTACAGTGTATTGGACAGAAGAGGAGCTACTGTCCTTGTCAGTTTCCTAAGCAGAGTTGAACTAGATATGGCCCGTGTGTGTAGGAAGCACAGTTCTTTTGTTCTGAGCAAGCTCACTGTTCGGACCCAATAGGAAACACAGTAGAGTAGAAGAGTGCTCTTTTCTCAAAAGCAGAGTGTGTTTCCTGTAAGGCGAGCTAGCGTTTGTTTCCCAGTCCTAAATGGAGTTGAATCACATGCAGTTTCTGATCCTAGGAGCAAGAGTTGTTTTCTGGTAAGAAGAGTCACTATTGCGCTCCCATTGTCATACACAGGGCAAATAGCACTGGCGTCTGTTCCCAGCATGTACAGTGTACTTGACTGAAGAGGATCTACTGTTCTTGTCAGTTTCCTAAGCAGAGTTGAACTACATATGGCTGGTGTGTGTAGGAAGCACAGTTCTTTTGTTCTGAGCAAGCTCACTGTTTTGGTCCTATAGGAAACACAGTAGAGTAGAAGAGTGCTCCTTTCTCAAAAGCAGAGTGTGTTTCTTGTAAGGCGAGCTAGCTTTTGTTTCCCAGTCCTAAATGGAGTTGAATCACATGCAGTTTCTGGTCCTACGAGCAAGGGATATATTCTTGTAAGGAAAGTCACTATTGTGCTCCCTTTGCGATAAACAGTGCAAATAGCACTCACGTCTGTTCCGAGCAAGTACAGTGTATTGGACTGAAGAGGAGCTACCGTTCTTGTCAGTTTCCTAAGCAGAGTTGAACTAGATATGGCCCGTGTGTGTGAAGCACAGTTCTTTTGTTCTGAGCAAGCTCAATTTTCGGACCCCTTAGTAAACACAGTAGAGTAGAAGAGTGCTCTTTTCTCAAAAGCAGAGTGTGTTTCTTGTAAGGCTAGCTAGTGTTTGTTTCCCAGTCAGAAACGGAGTTGAATCCCATGAAGTTTCTGGTCCTACGAGCAAGAGTTGTTTTCTGGAAAGAAGAGTCACTATTTTGCTTTCTTTGCCATACACAGTGCAAATAGCACTCGCGTCTACTCCCAGCAATTACAGTGTATTGGACTGAAGAGGAGCTACTGTTCTTGTCAGTTTCCTAAGCAGAGTTGAACAAGATATAGCCCGTGTGTGTAGGAAGCACAGTTCTTTTGTTTTGAGCAAGCTCACTGTTCTGGCCCTAAAGGAAACACAGTAAAGTAGAAGAGTGCTCTTTTCTCAAAAGCAGAGTGTGTTTCTTGTAAGGTGAGCTAGCGTTTGTTTCCCAGTCCTAAATGTAGTTGAATTACATGCAGTTTCTTGTCCTATGAGCAATAGTTGTTTTCTGGTAAGAAGAGTCACTATTGTGCTCCTATTGCCATACACAGTGCAAACAACACTTGCTACTGTTCTTTGCAAGTACAGTGTATTGGACAGAAGAGGAGCTACTGTCCTTGTCAGTTTCCTAAGCAGAGTTGAACTAGATATGGCCCGTGTGTGTAGGAAGCACAGTTCTTTTGTTCTGAGCAAGCTCACTGTTCGGACCCAATAGGAAACACAGTAGAGTAGAAGAGTGCTCTTTTCTCAAAAGCAGAGTGTGTTTCCTGTAAGGCGAGCTAGCGTTTGTTTCCCAGTCCTAAATGGAGTTGAATCACATGCAGTTTCTGATCCTAGGAGCAAGAGTTGTTTTCTGGTAAGAAGAGTCACTATTGCGCTCCCATTGTCATACACAGGGCAAATAGCACTGGCGTCTGTTCCCAGCATGTACAGTGTACTTGACTGAAGAGGATCTACTGTTCTTGTCAGTTTCCTAAGCAGAGTTGAACTAGATATGGCTGGTGTGTGTAGGAAGCACAGTTCTTTTGTTCTGAGCAAGCTCACTGTTTTGGTCCTATAGGAAACACAGTAGAGTAGAAGAGTGCTCCTTTCTCAAAAGCAGAGTGTGTTTCTTGTAAGGCGAGCTAGCTTTTATTTCCCAGTCCTAAATGGAGTTGGATCCCATGCAGTTTCTGGTCCTACAAGCAAGAGTTGTTTTCTAGTAAGAAGAGTCACTATTGTGTTCCCATTGCCATACACAGGGCAAATAGGACTCGCGTCTGTTCCCAGGATGTACAGTGTATTGGACTGAAGAGGATCTACTGTTCTTGTCAGTTTCGTAAGCAAAGTTGAACTAGATATGGCCCGTGTGTGTAGGAAGTACACTTCTTTTGTTCTGAGCAAGCTCATTCTTCTGGCCCTATAGGAAACACAGTAGAGTAGAAGAGTGCTCTTTTCTCAAAAGCAGAATGTGTTTCTTCTAAGGCGAGCTAGCGTTTGTTTCCCAGTCCTAAATGGAGTTCAATCACATGCAGTTTCTGCTCCTACGAGCAAGAGTTGTATTATGGTAAGAAGAGTCACTATTGTGCTCCCATTGTCATACAAGGGGCAAATATCACTGGCGTCTGTTCCCAGCATGTAAAGTGTATTGGACTGAAGAGGATCTACTGTTCTTGTCAGTTTCCTAAGCAGAGTTGAACTAGATATGGCCCGTGTGTGAAGGTAGCACAGTTCTTTTGTTCTGAGCAAGCTCACTGTTCGGAACCCAAAGGAAACTCAGTAGAATAGAAGAGTGCTCTTTTCTCAAAAGCAGAGTGTTTTCCTTGTAAAGCGAGCTAGCGTTTGTTTCCCAGTCCTAAATGGAGTTGAATCACATGCAGTTTCTGGTCCTACGAGCAAGAGTTGTTTTCTGGTAAGAAGAGTCACTATTGCGCTCCCATTGTCATACACAGGGCAAATAGCACTGGCGTCTGTTCCCAGCATGTACAGTGTATTGGACTGAAGATGATCTACTGTTCTTGTCAGTTTCCTAAGCAGAGTTGAACTAGATATGGCCCGTGTGTGTAGGAAGCACAGTTCTTTTGTTCTGAGCAAGCTCACTGTTCGGACCCCATAGGAATCACAGTAGAATAGAAGAGTGCTCTTTTCTCAAAAGCAGAGTGTGTTTCTTGTAAGGCGAGCTAGCTTTTGTTTCCCAGTCCAAAATGGAGTTGAATCACATGCAGTTTCTGGTCCTACGAGCAAGGGATATTCTTGTAAGGAAAGTCACTATTGTGCTCCCTTTGCGATAAACAGTGCAAATAGCACTCACGTCTGTTCCGAGCAAGTACAGTGTATTGGACTGAAGAGGAGCTACTGTTCTTGTCAGTTTCCTAAGCAGAGTTGAACTAGATATGGCCCGTGTGTGTGAAGCACAGTTCTTTTGTTCTGAGCAAGCTCAATTTTCGGACCCCATAGTAAACACAGTAGAGTAGAAGAGTGCTCTTTTCTCAAAAGCAGAGTGTGTTTCTTGTAAGGCTAGCTAGTGTTTGTTTCCCAGTCAGAAACGGAGTTGAATCCCATGCAGTTTCTGGTCCTACGAGCAAGAGTTGTTTTCTGGAAAGAAGAGTCACTATTTTGCTTTCTTTGCCATACACAGTGCAAATAGCACTCGCGTCTACTCCCAGCAATTACAGTGTATTGGACTGAAGAGGAGCTACTGTTCTTGTCAGTTTCCTAAGCAGAGTTGAACTAGATATGGCCCGTGTGTGTAGGAAGCACAGTTCTTTTGTTCTGAGCAAGCTCACTGTTCGGACCCCATAGGAAACACAGTAGAGTAGAAGAGTGCTCTTTTCTCAAAAGCAGAGTGTGTTTCCTGTAAGGCGAGCTAGAGTTTGTTTCCCAGTCCTAAATGGAGTTGAATTACATGCAGTTTCTTGTCCTATGAGCAAGAGTTGTTTTCTGATAAGAAGAGTCACTATTGCCCTCCTATTGCCATACACAGTGCAAACAACACTTGCTACTCTTCTTTGCAAGTACAGTGTATTGGACAGAAGAGGAGCTACTGTTCTTGTCAGTTTCCTAAGCAGAGTTGAACTAGATATGGCCCGTGTGTGTAGGCAGCACAGTTCTTTTGTTCTGAGCAAGCTCACTGTTCGGACCCCATAGGAAACACAGTAGAGTAGAAGAGTGCTCTTTTCTCAAAAGTAGAGTGTGTTTCTTGTAAGACGAGCTAGCGTTTGTTTCCAAGTCCTAAATGGAGTTGAATCACATGCAGTTTCTGATCCTAGGAGCAAGAGTTGTTATCTGATAAGAAGAGTCACTATTGCGCTCCCATTGTCATACACAGGGCAAATAGCACTGGCGTCTGTTCCCAGCATGTACAGTGTATTGGACTGAAGAGGATCTACTGTTCTTGTCAGTTTCCGAGGCAGAGTTGAACTAGATATGGCCGGTGTGTGTAGGAAGCACAGTTCTTTTGTTCTGAGCAAGCTCACTGTTCTGGCCCTATGGGAAACACAGTAGAGTAGAAGAGTGCTCTTTTCTCAAAAGCAGAGTGTGTTTCTTGTAAGGCGAGCTAGCTTTTGTTTCCCAGTCCTAAATGGAGTTGAATCACATGCAGTTTCTGGTCCTACAAGCAAGAGTTGTTTTCTGGTAAGAAGAGTCACTATTGTGTTCCCATTGCCATACACAGGGCAAATAGGACGCGCGTCTGTTCCCAGGATGTACAGTGTATTGGACTGAAGAGGATCTACTGTTCTTGTAAGTTTCCTAAGCAAAGTTGAACTAGATATGGCCCGTGTGTGTAGGAAGTACACTTCTTTTGTTCTGAGCAAGCTCACTCTTCTGGCCCTATAGGAAACACAGTAGAGTAGAAGAGTGCTCTTTTCTCAAAAGCAGAATGTGTTTCCTGTAAGGCGAGCTAGCGTTTGTTTCCCAGTCCTAAATGGAGTTGAATCACATGCAGTTTCTGGTCCTACGAGCAAGAGTTGTTTTCTGGTAAGAAGAGTCACTATTGCGCTCCCATTGTCATACACAGGGCAAATAGCACTGGCGTCTGTTCCCAGCATGTAAAGTGTATTGGACTGAAGAAGATCTACTGTTCTTGTCAGTTTCCTAAGCAGAGTTGAACTATATATGGCCCCTGTGTGTAGAAAGCGCAGTTCTTTTGTTCTGAGCAAGCTCACTGTTCGGACCCCATAGGAAACACAGTAGAATAGAAGAGTGCTCTTTTCTCAAAAGCAGAGTGTTTTTCTTGTAAAGCGTGCTAGCGTTTGTTTCCCAGTCCTAATGGAGATGAATCACATGCAGTTTCTGGTCCTACGAGCAAGAGTTGCTTTCTGGTAAGAAGAGTCACTATTGCGCTCCCATTGTCATACACAGGGCAAATAGCACTGGCGTCTGTTCCCAGCATGTACAGTGTATTGGACCAAGATAATCTACTGTTCTTGTCAGTTTCCTAAGCAGAGTTGAACTAGATACGGCCCGTGTGTGTAGGAAGCACAGTTCTTTTGTTCTGAGCAAGCTCACTGTTCGGAACCCATAGGAAACACAGTAGAATAGAAGAGTGCTCTTTTCTCAAAAGCAGAGTGTGTTTCTTGTAATGCGAGCTAGCGTTTGTTTCCCAGTCCAAAATGGAGTTGAATCACATGCAGTTTCTGGTCCTACGAGCAAGGGATGTATTCTGGTAAGGAAAGTCACTATTGTGCTCCCTTTGCGATAAACAGTGAAAATAGCACTCACGTGTGTTCCCAGCAAGTACAGTGTATTGGACTGAAGAGGCGCTACTGTTCTTGTCAGTTTCCTAAGCAGAGTTGAACTAGATATGGCTCGTGTGTGTAGGAAGCACAGTTCTTTTGTTCTGAGCAAGCTCACTGTTCTGGACCTATAGGAAACACCGAAGAGTAGAAGAGTGCTCTTTTCTCAGAAGCAGAGTGTGTTTCTTGTAAGGTGAGCTAGCGTTGGTTTCTCAGTCCTAAATGGAGTTGAATCACATGCAGTTTCTGGTCCTACGAGCAGAGTTGTTTTCTGGTAAGAGTCATTATTGCGCTCCTATTGCCATACACAGTGCAAACAACACTTGCTACTGTTCTTTACAAGTACAGTGTATTGGACAGAAGAGGAACTACTGTTCTTGTCAGTTTCCTAAGCAGAGTTGAACTACATATGGCCCGTGTGTGTAGGAAGCACAGTTCTTTTGTTCTGAGCAAGCTCACTGTTCGGACCCCATAGGAAACACAGTAGAGTAGAAGAGTGCTCTTTTCTCAAAAGCAGAGTGTGTTTCTTGTAAGGCGAGCTAGAGTTTGTTTCCCAGTCCTAAATGGAGTTGAATCACATGCAGTTTCTGATCCTAGGAGCAAGAGTTGTTTTCTGGTAAGAAGAGTCACTATTGCGCTCCCATTGTCATACACAGGGCAAATAGCCCTGGCTTCTCTTCCCAGCATGTACAGTGTATTGGATTGAAGAGGATCTACTGTTCTTGTCAGTTTCCTAAGCAGAGTTGAACTAGATATGGCCGTTGTGTGTAGGAAGCACAGTTCTTTTGTTCTGAGCAAGCTCACTGTTCTGGCCCTTTAGGAAACACAGTAGAGTAGAAGAGTGCTCTTTTCTCAAAAGCAGAGTGTGTTTCCTGTAAGGCGAGCTAGAGTTTGTTTCCCAGTCCTAAATGGAGTTGAATTACATGCAGTTTCTTGTCCTATGAGCAAGAGTTGTTTTCTGATAAGAAGAGTCACTATTGCCCTCCTATTGCCATACACAGTGCAAACAACACTTGCTACTGTTCTTTGCAAGTACAGTGTATTGGACAGAAGAGGAGCTACTGTTCTTGTCAGTTTCCTAAGCAGAGTTGAACTAGATATGGCCCGTGTGTGTAGGCAGCACAGTTCTTTTGTTGTGAGCAAGCTCACTGTTCGGACCCCATAGGAAACACAGTAGAGTAGAAGAGTGCTCTTTTCTCAAAAGTAGAGTGTGTTTCTTGTAAGACGAGCTAGCGTTTGTTTCCAAGTCCTAAATGGAGTTGAATCACATGCAGTTTCTGATCCTAGGAGCAAGAGTTGTTTTCTGATAAGAAGAGTCACTATTGCGCTCCCATTGTCATACACAGGGCAAATAGCACTGGCTTCTGTTCCCAGCATGTACAGTGTATTGGACTGAAGAGGATCTACTGTTCTTGTCAGTTTCCGAGGCAGAGTTGAACTAGATATGGCCGGTGTGTGTAGGAAGCACAGTTCTTTTGTTCTGAGCAAGCTCACTGTTCTGGCCCTATGGGAAACACAGTAGAGTAGAAGAGTGCTCTTTTCTCAAAAGCAGAGTGTGTTTCTTGTAAGGCGAGCTAGCTTTTGTTTCCCAGTCCTAAATGGAGTTGAATCACATGCAGTTTCTGGTCCTACAAGCAAGAGTTGTTTTCTGGTAAGAAGAGTCACTATTGTGTTCCCATTGCCATACACAGGGCAAATAGGACACGCGTCTGTTCCCAGGATGTACAGTGTATTGGACTGAAGAGGATCTACTGTTCTTGTAAGTTTCCTAAGCAAAGTTGAACTAGATATGGCCCGTGTGTGTAGGAAGTACACTTCTTTTGTTCTGAGCAAGCTCACTCTTCTGGCCCTATAGGAAACACAGTAGAGTAGAAGAGTGCTCTTTTCTCAAAAGCAGAATGTGTTTCTTGTAAGGCGAGCTAGCGTTTGTTTCCCAGTCCTAAATGGAGTTCAATCACATGCAATTTCTGGTCCTACGAGCAAGAGTTGTTTTATGGTAAGAAGAGTCACTATTGCGCTCCCATTGTCATACACAGGGCAAATAGCACTGGCGTCTGTTCCCAGCATGTAAAGTGTATTGGACTGAAGAAGATCTACTGTTCTTGTCAGTTTCCTAAGCAGAGATGAACTAGATATGGCCCCTGTGTGTAGAAAGCGCAGTTCTTTTGTTCTGAGCAAGCTCACTGTTCGGACCCCATAGGAAACACAGTAGAATAGAAGAGTGCTCTTTTCTCAAAAGCAGAGTTTTTTTCTGTAAAGCGTGCTAGCGTTTGTTTCCCAGTCCTAATGGAGATGAATCACATGCAGTTTCTGGTCCTACGAGCAAGAGTTGCTTTCTGGTAAGAAGAGTCACTATTGCGCTCCCATTGTCATACACAGGGCAAATAGCACTGGCGTCTGTTCCCAGCATGTACAGTGTATTGGACCAAGATAATCTACTGTTCTTGTCAGTTTCCTAAGCAGAGTTGAACTAGATACGGCCCGTGTGTGTAGGAAGCACAGTTCTTTTGTTCTGAGCAAGCTCACTGTTCGGAACCCCTAGGAAACACAGTAGAATAGAAGAGTGCTCTTTTCTCAAAAGCAGAGTGTGTTTCTTGTAATGCGAGCTAGCGTTTGTTTCCCAGTCCAAAATGGAGTTGAATCACATGCAGTTTCTGGTCCTACGAGCAAGGGATGTATTCTGGTAAGGAAAGTCACTATTGTGCTCCCTTTGCGATAAACAGTGAAAATAGCACTCACGTGTGTTCCCAGCAAGTACAGTGTATTGGACTGAAGAGGCGCTACTGTTCTTGTCAGTTTCCTAAGCAGAGTTGAACTAGATATGGCTCGTGTGTGTAGGAAGCACAGTTCTTTTGTTCTGAGCAAGCTCACTGTTCTGGACCTATAGGAAACACCGAAGAGTAGAAGAGTGCTCTTTTCTCAGAAGCAGAGTGTGTTTCTTGTAAGGTGAGCTAACGTTGGTTTCTCAGTTCTAAATGGAGTTGAATCACATGCAGTTTCTGGTCCTACGAGCAGAGTTGTTTTCTGGTAAGAGTCATTATTGCGCTCCTATTGCCATACACAGTGCAAACAACACTTGCTACTGTTCTTTACAAGTACAGTGTATTGGACAGAAGAGGAACTACTGTTCTTGTCAGTTTCCTAAGCAGAGTTGAACTACATATGGCCCGTGTGTGTAGGAAGCACAGTTCTTTTGTTCTGAGCAAGCTCACTGTTCGGACCCCATAGGAAACACAGTAGAGTAGAAGAGTGCTCTTTTCTCAAAAGCAGAGTGTGTTTCTTGTAAGGCGAGCTAGAGTTTGTTTCCCAGTCCTAAATGGAGTTGAATCACATGCAGTTTCTGATCCTAGGAGCAAGAGTTGTTTTCTGGTAAGAAGAGTCACTATTGCGCTCCCATTGTCATACACAGGGCAAATAGCCCTGGCTTCTCTTCCCAGCATGTACAGTGTATTGGATTGAAGAGGATCTACTGTTCTTGTCAGTTTCCTAAGCAGAGTTGAACTAGATATGGCCGTTGTGTGTAGGAAGCACAGTTCTTTTGTTCTGAGCAAGCTCACTGTTCTGGCCCTTTAGGAAACACAGTAGAGTAGAAGAGTGCTCTTTTCTCAAAAGCAGAGTGTGTTTCTTGTAAGGCGAGATAGTGTTTGTTTCCCAGTCCTAAATGGAGTTGAATTACATGCAGTTTCTTGTCCTATGAGCAAGAGTTGTTTTCTGGTAAGAAGAGTCACTATTGCGCTCCTATTGCCATACACAGTGCAAACAACACTTGCTACTGTTCTTTGCAAGTACAGTGTATTGGACAGAGGAGGAGCTACTGTTCTTGTCAGTTTCCTAAGCAGAGTTGAACTAGATATGGCCCGTGTGTGTAGGAAGCACAGTTCTTTTGTTCTGAGCAAGCTCACTGTTCGGACCCCATAGGAAACACAGTAGAGTAGAAGAGTGCTCTTTTGTCAAAACCAGAGTGTGTTTCCTGTAAGGTGAGCTAGCTTTTGTTTCCCAGTCCTAAATGGAGTTGAATCACATGCAGTTTCTGGTCCTACAAGCAAGAGTTGTTTTCTAGTAAGAAGAGTCACTATTGTGTTCCCATTGCCATACACCGCGCAAATAGGACTCTCGTCTGTTCCCAGGATGTACAGTGTATTGGACTGAAGAGGATCTACTGTTCTTGTCAGTTTCCTAAGCAAAGTTGAACTAGATATGGCCCGTGTGTGTAGGAAGTACACTTCTTTTGTTCTGAGCAAGCTCACTCTTCTGGCCCTATAAGAAACACAGTAGAGTAGAAGAGTGCTCTTTTCTCAAAAGCAGAATGTGTTTCTTCTAAGGCGAGCTAGCGTTTGTTTCCCAGTCCTAAATGGAGTTGAATCACATGCAGTTTCTGGTCCTACGAGCAAGAGTTGTTTTCTGGTAAGAAGAGACACTATTGCGCTCCCATTGTCTTACACAGGGCAAATAGCACTGGCGTCTGTTCCCAGCATGTACAGTGTATTGGACTGAAGATGATCTACTGTTCTTGTCAGTTTCCTAAGCAGAGTTGAACTAGATATGGCCCGTGTGTGTAGGAAGCACAGTTCTTTTGTTCTGAGCAAGCTCACTGTTCGGACCCCATAGGAAACACAGTAGAATAGAAGAGTGCTCTTTTCTCAAAAGCAGAGTGTGTTTCTTGTAAGGCGAGCTAGCTTTTGTTTCCCAGTCCAAAATGGAGTTGAATCACATGCAGTTTCTGGTCCTACGAGCAAGGGATATATTCTTGTAAGGAAAGTCACTATTGTGCTCCCTTTGCGATAAACAGTGCAAATAGCACTCACGTCTGTTCCGAGCAAGTACAGTGTATTGGACTGAAGAGGAGCTACTGTTCTTGTCAGTTTCCTAAGCAGAGTTGAACTAGATATGGCCCGTGTGTGTGAAGCACAGTTCTTTTGTTCTGAGCAAGCTCAATTTTCGGACCCCTTAGTAAACACAGTAGAGTAGAAGAGTGCTCTTTTCTCAAAAGCAGAGTGTGTTTCTTGTAAGGCTAGCTAGTGTTTGTTTCCCAGTCAGAAACGGAGTTGAATCCCATGCAGTTTCTGGTCCTACGAGCAAGAGTTGTTTTCTGGAAAGAAGAGTCACTATTTTGCTTTCTTTGCCATACACAGTGCAAATAGCACTCGCGTCTACTCCCAGCAATTACAGTGTATTGGACTGAAGAGGAGCTACTGTTCTTGTCAGTTTCCTAAGCAGAGTTGAACTAGATATAGTCCGTGTGTGTAGGAAGCACAGTTCTTTTGTTTTGAGCAAGCTCACTGTTCTGGCCCTAAAGGAAACACAGTAAAGTAGAAGAGTGCTCTTTTCTCAAAAGCAGAGTGTGTTTCTTGTAAGGTGAGCTAGCGTTTGTTTCCCAGTCCTAAATGTAGTTGAATTACATGCAGTTTCTTGTCCTATGAGCAATAGTTGTTTTCTGGTAAGAAGAGTCACTATTGTGCTCCTATTGCCATACACAGTGCAAACAACACTTGCTACTGTTCTTTGCAAGTACAGTGTATTGGACAGAAGAGGAGCTACTGTCCTTGTCAGTTTCCTAAGCAGAGTTGAACTAGATATGGCCCGTGTGTGTAGGAAGCACAGTTCTTTTGTTCTGAGCAAGCTCACTGTTCGGACCCAATAGGAAACACAGTAGAGTAGAAGAGTGCTCTTTTCTCAAAAGCAGAGTGTGTTTCTTGTAAGACGAGCTAGCGTTTGTTTCCAAGTCCTAAATGGAGTTGAATCACATGCAGTTTCTGATCCTAGGAGCAAGAGTTGTTTTCTGGTAAGAAGAGTCACTATTGCGCTCCCATTGTCATACACAGGGCAAATAGCACTGGCGTCTGTTCCCAGCATGTACAGTGTACTTGACTGAAGAGGATCTACTGTTCTTGTCAGTTTCCTAAGCAGAGTTGAACTAGATATGGCTGGTGTGTGTAGGAAGCACAGTTCTTTTGTTCTGAGCAAGCTCACTGTTTTGGTCCTATAGGAAACACAGTAAAGTAGAAGAGTGCTCCTTTCTCAAAAGCAGAGTGTGTTTCTTGTAAGGCGAGCTAGCTTTTGTTTCCCAGTCCTAAATGGAGTTGGATCCCATGCAGTTTCTGGTCCTACAAGCAAGAGTTGTTTTCTAGTAAGAAGAGTCACTATTGTGTTCCCATTGCCATACACAGGGCAAATAGGACTCGCGTCTGTTCCCAGGATGTACAGTGTATTGGACTGAAGAGGATCTACTGTTCTTGTAAGTTTCCTAAGCAAAGTTGAACTAGATATGGCCCGTGTGTGTAGGAAGTACACTTCTTTTGTTCTGAGCAAGCTCACTCTTCTGGCCCTATAGGAAACACAGTAGAGTAGAAGAGTGCTCTTTTCTCAAAAGCAGAATGTGTTTCTTGTAAGACGAGCTAGCGTTTGTTTCCCAGTCCTAAATGGAGTTCAATCACATGCAATTTCTGGTCCTACGAGCAAGAGTTGTTTTATGGTAAGAAGAGTCACTATTGCGCTCCCATTGTCATACACAGGGCAAATAGCACTGGCGTCTGTTCCCAGCATGTAAAGTGTATTGGACTGAAGAAGATCTACTGTTCTTGTCAGTTTCCTAAGCAGAGATGAACTAGATATGGCCCCTGTGTGTAGAAAGCGCAGTTCTTTTGTTCTGAGCAAGCTCACTGTTCGGACCCCATAGGAAACACAGTAGAATAGAAGAGTGCTCTTTTCTCAAAAGCAGAGTTTTTTTCTGTAAAGCGTGCTAGCGTTTGTTTCCCAGTCCTAATGGAGATGAATCACATGCAGTTTCTGGTCCTACGAGCAAGAGTTGCTTTCTGGTAAGAAGAGTCACTATTGCGCTCCCATTGTCATACACAGGGCAAATAGCACTGGCGTCTGTTCCCAGCATGTACAGTGTATTGGACCAAGATAATCTACTGTTCTTGTCAGTTTCCTAAGCAGAGTTGAACTAGATACGGCCCGTGTGTGTAGGAAGCACAGTTCTTTTGTTCTGAGCAAGCTCACTGTTCGGAACCCCTAGGAAACACAGTAGAATAGAAGAGTGCTCTTTTCTCAAAAGCAGAGTGTGTTTCTTGTAATGCGAGCTAGCGTTTGTTTCCCAGTCCAAAATGGAGTTGAATCACATGCAGTTTCTGGTCCTACGAGCAAGGGATGTATTCTGGTAAGGAAAGTCACTATTGTGCTCCCTTTGCGATAAACAGTGAAAATAGCACTCACGTGTGTTCCCAGCAAGTACAGTGTATTGGACTGAAGAGGCGCTACTGTTCTTGTCAGTTTCCTAAGCAGAGTTGAACTAGATATGGCTCGTGTGTGTAGGAAGCACAGTTCTTTTGTTCTGAGCAAGCTCACTGTTCTGGACCTATAGGAAACACCGAAGAGTAGAAGAGTGCTCTTTTCTCAGAAGCAGAGTGTGTTTCTTGTAAGGTGAGCTAACGTTGGTTTCTCAGTTCTAAATGGAGTTGAATCACATGCAGTTTCTGGTCCTACGAGCAGAGTTGTTTTCTGGTAAGAGTCATTATTGCGCTCCTATTGCCATACACAGTGCAAACAACACTTGCTACTGTTCTTTACAAGTACAGTGTATTGGACAGAAGAGGAACTACTGTTCTTGTCAGTTTCCTAAGCAGAGTTGAACTACATATGGCCCGTGTGTGTAGGAAGCACAGTTCTTTTGTTCTGAGCAAGCTCACTGTTCGGACCCCATAGGAAACACAGTAGAGTAGAAGAGTGCTCTTTTCTCAAAAGCAGAGTGTGTTTCTTGTAAGGCGAGCTAGAGTTTGTTTCCCAGTCCTAAATGGAGTTGAATCACATGCAGTTTCTGATCCTAGGAGCAAGAGTTGTTTTCTGGTAAGAAGAGTCACTATTGCGCTCCCATTGTCATACACAGGGCAAATAGCCCTGGCTTCTCTTCCCAGCATGTACAGTGTATTGGATTGAAGAGGATCTACTGTTCTTGTCAGTTTCCTAAGCAGAGTTGAACTAGATATGGCCGTTGTGTGTAGGAAGCACAGTTCTTTTGTTCTGAGCAAGCTCACTGTTCTGGCCCTTTAGGAAACACAGTAGAGTAGAAGAGTGCTCTTTTCTCAAAAGCAGAGTGTGTTTCTTGTAAGGCGAGATAGTGTTTGTTTCCCAGTCCTAAATGGAGTTGAATTACATGCAGTTTCTTGTCCTATGAGCAAGAGTTGTTTTCTGGTAAGAAGAGTCACTATTGCGCTCCTATTGCCATACACAGTGCAAACAACACTTGCTACTGTTCTTTGCAAGTACAGTGTATTGGACAGAGGAGGAGCTACTGTTCTTGTCAGTTTCCTAAGCAGAGTTGAACTAGATATGGCCCGTGTGTGTAGGAAGCACAGTTCTTTTGTTCTGAGCAAGCTCACTGTTCGGACCCCATAGGAAACACAGTAGAGTAGAAGAGTGCTCTTTTGTCAAAACCAGAGTGTGTTTCCTGTAAGGTGAGCTAGCTTTTGTTTCCCAGTCCTAAATGGAGTTGAATCACATGCAGTTTCTGGTCCTACAAGCAAGAGTTGTTTTCTAGTAAGAAGAGTCACTATTGTGTTCCCATTGCCATACACCGCGCAAATAGGACTCTCGTCTGTTCCCAGGATGTACAGTGTATTGGACTGAAGAGGATCTACTGTTCTTGTCAGTTTCCTAAGCAAAGTTGAACTAGATATGGCCCGTGTGTGTAGGAAGTACACTTCTTTTGTTCTGAGCAAGCTCACTCTTCTGGCCCTATAAGAAACACAGTAGAGTAGAAGAGTGCTCTTTTCTCAAAAGCAGAATGTGTTTCTTCTAAGGCGAGCTAGCGTTTGTTTCCCAGTCCTAAATGGAGTTGAATCACATGCAGTTTCTGGTCCTACGAGCAAGAGTTGTTTTCTGGTAAGAAGAGACACTATTGCGCTCCCATTGTCTTACACAGGGCAAATAGCACTGGCGTCTGTTCCCAGCATGTACAGTGTATTGGACTGAAGATGATCTACTGTTCTTGTCAGTTTCCTAAGCAGAGTTGAACTAGATATGGCCCGTGTGTGTAGGAAGCACAGTTCTTTTGTTCTGAGCAAGCTCACTGTTCGGACCCCATAGGAAACACAGTAGAATAGAAGAGTGCTCTTTTCTCAAAAGCAGAGTGTGTTTCTTGTAAGGCGAGCTAGCTTTTGTTTCCCAGTCCAAAATGGAGTTGAATCACATGCAGTTTCTGGTCCTACGAGCAAGGGATATATTCTTGTAAGGAAAGTCACTATTGTGCTCCCTTTGCGATAAACAGTGCAAATAGCACTCACGTCTGTTCCGAGCAAGTACAGTGTATTGGACTGAAGAGGAGCTACTGTTCTTGTCAGTTTCCTAAGCAGAGTTGAACTAGATATGGCCCGTGTGTGTGAAGCACAGTTCTTTTGTTCTGAGCAAGCTCAATTTTCGGACCCCTTAGTAAACACAGTAGAGTAGAAGAGTGCTCTTTTCTCAAAAGCAGAGTGTGTTTCTTGTAAGGCTAGCTAGTGTTTGTTTCCCAGTCAGAAACGGAGTTGAATCCCATGCAGTTTCTGGTCCTACGAGCAAGAGTTGTTTTCTGGAAAGAAGAGTCACTATTTTGCTTTCTTTGCCATACACAGTGCAAATAGCACTCGCGTCTACTCCCAGCAATTACAGTGTATTGGACTGAAGAGGAGCTACTGTTCTTGTCAGTTTCCTAAGCAGAGTTGAACTAGATATAGCCCGTGTGTGTAGGAAGCACAGTTCTTTTGTTTTGAGCAAGCTCACTGTTCTGGCCCTAAAGGAAACACAGTAAAGTAGAAGAGTGCTCTTTTCTCAAAAGCAGAGTGTGTTTCTTGTAAGGTGAGCTAGCGTTTGTTTCCCAGTCCTAAATGTAGTTGAATTACATGCAGTTTCTTGTCCTATGAGCAATAGTTATTTTCTGGTAAGAAGAGTCACTATTGTGCTCCTATTGCCATACACAGTGCAAACAACACTTGCTACTGTTCTTTGCAAGTACAGTGTATTGGACAGAAGAGGAGCTACTGTCCTTGTCAGTTTCCTAAGCAGAGTTGAACTAGATATGGCCCGTGTGTGTAGGAAGCACAGTTCTTTTGTTCTGAGCAAGCTCACTGTTCGGACCCAATAGGAAACACAGTAGAGTAGAAGAGTGCTCTTTTCTCAAAAGCAGAGTGTGTTTCTTGTAAGACGAGCTAGCGTTTGTTTCCAAGTCCTAAATGGAGTTGAATCACATGCAGTTTCTGATCCTAGGAGCAAGAGTTGTTTTCTGGTAAGAAGAGTCACTATTGCGCTCCCATTGTCATACACAGGGCAAATAGCACTGGCGTCTGTTCCCAGCATGTACAGTGTACTTGACTGAAGAGGATCTACTGTTCTTGTCAGTTTCCTAAGCAGAGTTGAACTAGATATGGCTGGTGTGTGTAGGAAGCACAGTTCTTTTGTTCTGAGCAAGCTCACTGTTTTGGTCCTATAGGAAACACAGTAAAGTAGAAGAGTGCTCCTTTCTCAAAAGCAGAGTGTGTTTCTTGTAAGGCGAGCTAGCTTTTGTTTCCCAGTCCTAAATGGAGTTGGATCCCATGCAGTTTCTGGTCCTACATGCAAGAGTTGTTTTCTAGTAAGAAGAGTCACTATTGTGTTCCCATTGCCATACACAGGGCAAATAGGACTCGCGTCTGTTCCCAGGATGTACAGTGTATTGGACTGAAGAGGATCTACTGTTCTTGTCAGTTTCGTAAGCAAAGTTGAACTAGATATGGCCCGTGTGTGTAGGAAGTACACTTCTTTTGTTCTGAGCAAGCTCATTCTTCTGGCCCTATAGGAAACACAGTAGAGTAGAAGAGTGCTCTTTTCTCAAAAGCAGAATGTGTTTCTTCTAAGGCGAGCTAGCGTTTGTTTCCCAGTCCTAAATGGAGTTCAATCACATGCAGTTTCTGGTCCTAGGAGCAAGAGTTGTATTATGGTAAGAAGAGTCACTATTGTGCTCCCATTGTCATACAAGGGGCAAATAGCACTGGCGTCTGTTCCCAGCATGTAAAGTGTATTGGACTGAAGAGGATCTACTGTTCTTGTCAGTTTCCTAAGCAGAGTTGAACTAGATATGGCCCGTGTGTGAAGGAAGCACAGTTCTTTTGTTCTGAGCAAGCTCAGTGTTCGGACCCCATAGGAAACTCAGTAGAATAGAAGAGTGCTCTTTTCTCAAAAGCAGAGTGTTTTTCTTGTAAAGCGAGCTAGCGTTTGTTTCCCAGTCCTAAATGGAGTTGAATCACATGCAGTTTCTGGTCCTACGAGCAAGAGTTGTTTTCTGGTAAGAAGAGTCACTATTGCGCTCCCATTGTCATACACAGGGCAAATAGCACTGGCGTCTGTTCCCAGCATGTACAGTGTATTGGACTGAAGATGATCTACTGTTCTTGTCAGTTTCCTAAGCAGAGTTGAACTAGATATGGCCCGTGTGTGTAGGAAGCACAGTTCTTTTGTTCTGAGCAAGCTCACTGTTTTGGCCCTATAGAAAACACAGTAGAGTAGAAGAGTGCTCCTTTCTCAAAAGCAGAGTGTGTTTCTTGTAAGGCGAGCTAGCTTTTGTTTCCCAGTCCTAAATGGAGTTGAATCACATGCAGTTTCTGGTCCTACAAGCAAGAGTTGTTTTCTAGTAAGAAGAGTCACTATTGTGTTCCCATTGCCATACAAAGGGCAAATAGGACTCGCGTCTGTTCCCAGGATGTACAGTGTATTGGACTGAAGAGGATCTACTGTTCTTGTAAGTTTCCTAAGCAAAGTTGAACTAGATATGGCCCGTGTGTGTAGGAAGTACACTTCTTTTGTTCTGAGCAAGCTCACTCTTCTGGCCCTATAAGAAACACAGTAGAGTAGAAGAGTGCTCTTTTCTCAAAAGCAGAATGTGTTTCTTCTAAGGCGAGCTAGCGTTTGTTTCCCAGTCCTAAATGGAGTTGAATCACATGCAGTTTCTGGTCCTACGAGCAAGAGTTGTTTTCTGGTAAGAAGAGTCACTATTGCGCTCCCATTGTCATACACAGGGCAAATAGCACTGGCGTCTGTTCCCAGCATGTACAGTGTATTGGACTGAAGATGATATACTGTTCTTGTCAGTTTCCTAAGCAGAGTTGAACTAGATATGGCCCGTGTGTGTAGGAAGCACAGTTCTTTTGTTCTGAGCAAGCTCACTGTTCGGACCCCATAGGAAACACAGTAGAATAGAAGAGTGCTCTTTTCTCAAAAGCAGAGTGTGTTTCTTGTAAGGCGAGCTAGCTTTTGTTTCCCAGTCCAAAATGGAGTTGAATCACATGCAGTTTCTGGTCCTACGAGCAAGGGATATATTCTTGTAAGGAAAGTCACTATTGTGCTCCCTTTGCGATAAACAGTGCAAATAGCACTCACGTCTGTTCCGAGCAAGTACAGTGTATTGGACTGAAGCGGAGCTACTGTTCTTGTCAGTTTCCTAAGCAGAGTTGAACTAGATATGGCCCGTGTGTGTGAAGCACAGTTCTTTTGTTCTGAGCAAGCTCAATTTTCGGACCCCATAGTAAACACAGTAGAGTAGAAGAGTGCTCTTTTCTCAAAAGCAGAGTGTGTTTCTTGTAAGGCTAGCTAGTGTTTGTTTCCCAGTCAGAAACGGAGTTGAATCCCATGCAGTTTCTGGTCCTACGAGCAAGAGTTGTTTTCAGGAAAGAAGAGTCACTATTTTGCTTTCTTTGCCATACACAGTGCAAATAGCACTCGCGTCTACTCCCAGCAATTACAGTGTATTGGACTGAAGAGGAGCTACTGTTCTTGTCAGTTTCCTAAGCAGAGTTGAACTAGATATGGCCCGTGTGTGTAGGAAGCACAGTTCTTTTGTTTTGAGCAAGCTCACTGTTCTGGCCCTTAAGGAAACACAGTAAAGTAGAAGAGTGCTCTTTTCTCAAAAGCAGAGTGTGTTTCTTGTAAGGTGAGCTAGCGTTTGTTTCCCAGTCCTAAATGTAGTTGAATTACATGCAGTTTCTTGTCCTATGAGCAATAGTTGTTTTCTGGTAAGAAGAGTCACTATTGCGCTCCTATTGCAATACACAGTGCAAACAACACTTGCTACTGTTCTTTGCAAGTACAGTGTATTGGACAGAAGAGGAGCTACTGTCCTTGTCAGTTTCCTAAGCAGAGTTGAACTAGATATGGCCCGTGTGTAGGAAGCACAGTTCTTTTGTTCTGAGCAAGCTCACTGTTCGGACCCCATAGGAAACACAGTAGAGTAGAAGAGTGCTCTTTTCTCAAAAGCATAGTGTGTTTCTGTAAGGCGAGCTAGCGTTTGTTTCCCAGTCCTAAATGGAGTTGAATCACATGCAGTTTCTGATCCTAGGAGCAAGAGTTGTTTTCTGGTAAGAAGAGTCACTATTGCGCTCCCATTGTCATACACAGGGCAAATAGGACTCGCGTCTGTTCCCAGGATGTACAGTGTATTGGACTGAAGAGGATCTACTGTTCTTGTCAGTTTCGTAAGCAAAGTTGAACTAGATATGGCCCGTGTGTGTAGGAAGTACACTTCTTTTGTTCTGAGCAAGCTCACTCTTCTGGCCCTATAGGAAACACAGTAGAGTAGAAGAGTGCTCTTTTCTCAAAAGCAGAATGTGTTTCTTGTAAGGCGAGCTAGCGTTTGTTTCCCAGTCCTAAATGGAGTTCAATCACATGCAATTTCTGGTCCTACGAGCAAGAGTTGTTTTATGGTAAGAAGAGTCACTATTGCGCTCCTATTTTCATACACAGGGCAAATAGCACTGGCGTCTGTTCCCAGCATGTAAAGTGTATTGGACTGAAGAGGATCTACTGTTCTTGTCAGTTTCCTAAGCAGAGTTGAACTAGACATGGCCCGTGTGTGTAGAAAGCACAGTTCTTTTGTTCTGAGCAAGCTCACTGTTCGGACCCCATAGGAAAAAAAGTAGAATAGAAGAGTGCTCTTTTCTCAAAAGCAGAGTGTGTTTCTTGTAAGGCGAGCCTGCGTTTGTTTCCCAGTCCAAAATGGAGTTGAATCACATGCAGTTTCTGGTCCTACGAGCAAGGGATGTATTCTTGTAAGGAAAGTCACTATTGTGCTCCCTTTGCGATAAACAGTGCAAATAGCACTCACGTCTGTTCTGAGCAAGTACAGTGTATTGGACTGAAGAGGAGCTACTGTTCTTGTCAGTTTCCTAAGCAGAGTTGAACTAGATATGGCCTGTGTGTGTGAAGCACAGTTCTTTTGTTCTGAGCAAGCTCAATTTTCGGACCCCATAGTAAACACAGTAGAGTAGAAGAGTGCTCTTTTCTCAAAAGCAGAGTGTGTTTCTTGAAAGGCTAGCTAGTGTTTGTTTCCCAGTCAGAAACGGAGTTGAATCCCATGCAGTTTCTGGTCCTACGAGCAATAGTTGTTTTCTGGTAAGAAGAGTCACTATTTCGGTCCCTTTGCCATACACAGTGCAAATAGCACTCGCGTCTGCTCCCAGCAAGTACAGTGTATTGGACTGAAGAGGAGCTACTGTTCTTTTCAGTTTCCTAAGCAGAGTTGAACAAGATATAGCCCGTGTGTGTAGGAAGCACAGTTCTTTTGTTCTGAGCAAGCTCACTGTTCTGGCCCTATAGGAAACACAGAAGAGTAGAAGAGTGCTCTTTTCTCAGAAGCAGAGTGTGTTTCTTGTAAGGTGAGCTAGCTTTTTTTCCCAGTCCTAAATGGAGTTGAATTACATGGAGTTTCTTGTCCTATGAGCAAGAGTTGTTTTCTAGTAAAAAGAGTCACTATTGCGCTCCTATTGCCATACACAGTGCAAACAACACTTGCTACTGTTCTTTTCAAGTACAGTGTTTTGGACAGAAGAGGAGCTACTGTTCTTGTCAGTTTCCTAAGCAGAGTTGAACTAGATATGGCCCGTGTGTGTAGGAAGCACAGTTCTTTTGTTCTGAGCAAGCTTACTGTTCGGACCCCATAGGAAACACAGTAGAGTAGAAGAGTGCTCTTTTCTCAAAAGCAGAGTGTGTTTCCTGTAAGGCGAGCTAGAGTTTGTTTCCCAGTCCTAAATGGAGTTGAATTACATGCAGTTTCTTGTCCTATGAGCAAGAGTTGTTTTCTGATAAGCAGAGTCATATTGCCCTCCTATTGCCATACACAGTGCAAACAACACTTGCTACTGTTCTTTGCAAGTACAGTGTATTGGACAGAAGAGGAGCTACTGTTCTTGTCAGTTTCCTAAGCAGAGTTGAACTAGATATGGCCCGTGTGTGTAGGCAGCACAGTTCTTTTGTTGTGAGCAAGCTCACTGTTCGGACCCCATAGGAAACACAGTAGAGTAGAAGAGTGCTCTTTTCTCAAAAGTAGAGTGTGTTTCTTGTAAGACGAGCTAGCGTTTGTTTCCAAGTCCTAAATGGAGTTGAATCACATGCAGTTTCTGATCCTAGGAGCAAGAGTTGTTTTCTGATAAGAAGAGTCACTATTGCGCTCCCATTGTCATACACAGGGCAAATAGCACTGGCGTCTGTTCCCAGCATGTACAGTGTATTGGACTGAAGAGGATCTACTGTTCTTGTCAGTTTCCGAGGCAGAGTTGAACTAGATATGGCCGGTGTGTGTAGGAAGCACAGTTCTTTTGTTCTGAGCAAGCTCACTGTTCTGGCCCTATGGGAAACACAGTAGAGTAGAAGAGTGCTCTTTTCTCAAAATCAGAGTGTGTTTCTTGTAAGGAGAGCTAGCTTTTGTTTCCCAGTCCAAAATGGAGTTGAATCACATGCAGTTTCTGGTCCTACAAGCAAGAGTTGTTTTCTGGTAAGAAGAGTCACTATTGTGTTCCCATTGCCATACACAGGGCAAATAGGACGCGCGTCTGTTCCCAGGATGTACAGTGTATTGGACTGAAGAGGATCTACTGTTCTTGTAAGTTTCCTAAGCAAAGTTGAACTAGATATGGCCCGTGTGTGTAGGAAGTACACTTCTTTTGTTCTGAGCAAGCTCACTCTTCTGGCCCTATAGGAAACACAGTAGAGTAGAAGAGTGCTCTTTTCTCAAAAGCAGAATGTATTTCTTGTAAGGCGAGCTAGCGTTTGTTTCCCAGTCCTAAATGGAGTTCAATCACATGCAATTTCTGGTCCTACCAGCAAGAGTTGTTTTATGGTAAGAAGAGTCACTATTGCGCTCCTATTTTCATACACAGGGCAAATAGCACTGGCGTCTGTTCCCAGCATGTAAAGTGTATTGGACTGAAGAAGATCTACTGTTCTTGTCAGTTTCCTAAGCAGAGTTGAACTATATATGGCCCCTGTGTGTAGAAAGCGCAGTTCTTTTGTTCTGAGCAAGCTCACTGTTCGGACCCCATAGGAAACACAGTAGAATAGAAGAGTGCTCTTTTCTCAAAAGCAGAGTGTTTTTCTTGTAAAGCGTGCTAGCGTTTGTTTCCCAGTCCTAATGGAGATGAATCACATGCAGTTTCTGGTCCTACGAGCAAGAGTTGCTTTCTGGTAAGAAGAGTCACTATTGCGCTCCCATTGTCATACACAGGGCAAATAGCACTGGCGTCTGTTCCCAGCATGTACAGTGTACTTGACTGAAGAGGATCTACTGTTCTTGTCAGTTTCCTAAGCAGAGTTGAACTAGATACGGCCCGTGTGTGTAGGAAGCACAGTTCTTTTGTTCTGAGCAAGCTCACTGTTCGGAACCCATAGGAAACACAGTAGAATAGAAGAGTGCTCTTTTCTCAAAAGCAGAGTGTGTTTCTTGTAATGCGAGCTAGCGTTTGTTTCCCAGTCCAAAATGGAGTTGAATCACATGCAGTTTCTGGTCCTACGAGCAAGGGATGTATTCTGGTAAGGAAAGTCACTATTGTGCTCCCTTTGCGATAAACAGTGAAAATAGCACTCACGTGTGTTCCCAGCAAGTACAGTGTATTGGACTGAAGAGGAGCTACTGTTCTTGTCAGTTTCCTAAGCAGAGTTGAACTAGATATGGCTCGTGTGTGTAGGAAGCACAGTTCTTTTGTTCTGAGCAAGCTCACTGTTCTGGACCTATAGGAAACACCGAAGAGTAGAAGAGTGCTCTTTTCTCAGAAGCAGAGTGTGTTTCTTGTAAGGTGAGCTAGCGTTGGTTTCTCAGTCCTAAATGGAGTTGAATCACATGCAGTTTCTGGTCCTACGAGCAGAGTTGTTTTCTGGTAAGAGTCATTATTGCGCTCCTATTGCCATACACAGTGCAAACAACACTTGCTACTGTTCTTTACAAGTACAGTGTATTGGACAGAAGAGGAACTACTGTTCTTGTCAGTTTCCTAAGCAGAGTTGAACTACATATGGCCCGTGTGTGTAGGAAGCACAGTTCTTTTGTTCTGAGCAAGCTCACTGTTCGGACCCCATAGGAAACACAGTAGAGTAGAAGAGTGCTCTTTTCTCAAAAGCAGAGTGTGTTTCTTGTAAGGCGAGCTAGAGTTTGTTTCCCAGTCCTAAATGGAGTTGAATCACATGCAGTTTCTGATCCTAGGAGCAAGAGTTGTTTTCTGGTAAGAAGAGTCACTATTGCGCTCCCATTGTCATACACAGGGCAAATAGCCCTGGCTTCTCTTCCCAGCATGTACAGTGTATTGGATTGAAGAGGATCTACTGTTCTTGTCAGTTTCCTAAGCAGAGTTGAACTAGATATGGCCGTTGTGTGTAGGAAGCACAGTTCTTTTGTTCTGAGCAAGCTCACTGTTCTGGCCCTTTAGGAAACACAGTAGAGTAGAAGAGTGCTCTTTTCTCAAAAGCAGAGTGTGTTTCTTGTAAGGCGAGATAGTGTTTGTTTCCCAGTCCTAAATGGAGTTGAATTACATGCAGTTTCTTGTCCTATGAGCAAGAGTTGTTTTCTGGTAAGAAGAGTCACTGTTGCGCTCCTATTGCCATACACAGTGCAAACAACACTTGCTACTGTTCTTTGCAAGTACAGTGTATTGGACAGAGGAGGAGCTACTGTTCTTGTCAGTTTCCTAAGCAGAGTTGAACTAGATATGGCCCGTGTGTGTAGGAAGCACAGTTCTTTTGTTCTGAGCAAGCTCACTGTTCGGACCCCATAGGAAACACAGTAGAGTAGAAGAGTGCTCTTTTGTCAAAACCAGAGTGTGTTTCCTGTAAGGTGAGCTAGCTTTTGTTTCCCAGTCCTAAATGGAGTTGAATCACATGCAGTTTCTGGTCCTACAAGCAAGAGTTGTTTTCTTGTAAGAAGAGTCACTATTGTGTTCCCATTGCCATACACAGGGCAAATAGGACGCGCGTCTGTTCCCAGGATGTACAGTGTATTGGACTGAAGAGGATCTACTGTTCTTGTAAGTTTCCTAAGCAAAGTTGAACTAGATATGGCCCGTGTGTGTAGGAAGTACACTTCTTTTGTTCTGAGCAAGCTCACTCTTCTGGCCCTATAGGAAACACAGTAGAGTAGAAGAGTGCTCTTTTCTCAAAAGCAGAATGTATTTCTTGTAAGGCGAGCTAGCGTTTGTTTCCCAGTCCTAAATGGAGTTCAATCACATGCAATTTCTGGTCCTACGAGCAAGAGTTGTTTTATGGTAAGAAGAGTCACTATTGCGCTCCTATTTTCATACACAGGGCAAATAGCCCTGGCGTCTGTTCCCAGCATGTAAAGTGTATTGGACTGAAGAAGATCTACTGTTCTTGTCAGTTTCCTAAGCAGAGTTGAACTATATATGGCCCCTGTGTGTAGAAAGCGCAGTTCTTTTGTTCTGAGCAAGCTCACTGTTCGGACCCCATAGGAAACACAGTAGAATAGAAGAGTGCTCTTTTCTCAAAAGCAGAGTGTTTTTCTTGTAAAGCGTGCTAGCGTTTGTTTCCCAGTCCTAATGGAGATGAATCACATGCAGTTTCTGGTCCTACGAGCAAGAGTTGCTTTCTGGTAAGAAGAGTCACTATTGCGCTCCCATTGTCATACACAGGGCAAATAGCACTGGCGTCTGTTCCCAGCATGTACAGTGTACTTGACTGAAGAGGATCTACTGTTCTTGTCAGTTTCCTAAGCAGAGTTGAACTAGATACGGCCCGTGTGTGTAGGAAGCACAGTTCTTTTGTTCTGAGCAAGCTCACTGTTCGGAACCCATAGGAAACACAGTAGAATAGAAGAGTGCTCTTTTCTCAAAAGCAGAGTGTGTTTCTTGTAATGCGAGCTAGCGTTTGTTTCCCAGTCCAAAATGGAGTTGAATCACATGCAGTTTCTGGTCCTACGAGCAAGGGATGTATTCTGGTAAGGAAAGTCACTATTGTGCTCCCTTTGCGATAAACAGTGAAAATAGCACTCACGTGTGTTCCCAGCAAGTACAGTGTATTGGACTGAAGAGGCGCTACTGTTCTTGTCAGTTTCCTAAGCAGAGTTGAACTAGATATGGCTCGTGTGTGTAGGAAGCACAGTTCTTTTGTTCTGAGCAAGCTCACTGTTCTGGACCTATAGGAAACACCGAAGAGTAGAAGAGTGCTCTTTTCTCAGAAGCAGAGTGTGTTTCTTGTAAGGTGAGCTAGCGTTGGTTTCTCAGTCCTAAATGGAGTTGAATCACATGCAGTTTCTGGTCCTACGAGCAGAGTTGTTTTCTGGTAAGAGTCATTATTGCGCTCCTATTGCCATACACAGTGCAAACAACACTTGCTACTGTTCTTTACAAGTACAGTGTATTGGACAGAAGAGGAACTACTGTTCTTGTCAGTTTCCTAAGCAGAGTTGAACTACATATGGCCCGTGTGTGTAGGAAGCACAGTTCTTTTGTTCTGAGCAAGCTCACTGTTCGGACCCCATAGGAAACACAGTAGAGTAGAAGAGTGCTCTTTTCTCAAAAGCAGAGTGTGTTTCTTGTAAGGCGAGCTAGAGTTTGTTTCCCAGTCCTAAATGGAGTTGAATCACATGCAGTTTCTGATCCTAGGAGCAAGAGTTGTTTTCTGGTAAGAAGAGTCACTATTGCGCTCCCATTGTCATACACAGGGCAAATAGCCCTGGCTTCTCTTCCCAGCATGTACAGTGTATTGGATTGAAGAGGATCTACTGTTCTTGTCAGTTTCCTAAGCAGAGTTGAACTAGATATGGCCGTTGTGTGTAGGAAGCACAGTTCTTTTGTTCTGAGCAAGCTCACTGTTCTGGCCCTTTAGGAAACACAGTAGAGTAGAAGAGTGCTCTTTTCTCAAAAGCAGAGTGTGTTTCTTGTAAGGCGAGATAGTGTTTGTTTCCCAGTCCTAAATGGAGTTGAATTACATGCAGTTTCTTGTCCTATGAGCAAGAGTTGTTTTCTGGTAAGAAGAGTCACTGTTGCGCTCCTATTGCCATACACAGTGCAAACAACACTTGCTACTGTTCTTTGCAAGTACAGTGTATTGGACAGAGGAGGAGCTACTGTTCTTGTCAGTTTCCTAAGCAGAGTTGAACTAGATATGGCCCGTGTGTGTAGGAAGCACAGTTCTTTTGTTCTGAGCAAGCTCACTGTTCGGACCCCATAGGAAACACAGTAGAGTAGAAGAGTGCTCTTTTGTCAAAACCAGAGTGTGTTTCCTGTAAGGTGAGCTAGCTTTTGTTTCCCAGTCCTAAATGGAGTTGAATCACATGCAGTTTCTGGTCCTACAAGCAAGAGTTGTTTTCTTGTAAGAAGAGTCACTATTGTGTTCCCATTGCCATACACGGCGCAAATAGGACTCTCGTCTCTTCCCAGGATGTACAGTGTATTGGACTAAAGAGGATCTACTGTTCTAGTCAGTTTCCTAAGCAAAGTTGAACTAGATATGGCCCGTGTGTGTAGGAAGTACACTTCTTTTGTTCTGAGCAAGCTCACTCTTCTGGCCCTATAGGAAACACAGTAGAGTAGAAGAGTGCTCTTTTCTCAAAAGCAGAATGTGTTTCTTCTAAGGCGAGCTAGCGTTTGTTTCCCAGTCCTAAATGGAGTTCAATCACATGCAGTTTCTGGTCCTATGAGCAAGAGTTGTATTATGGTAAGAAGAGTCACTATTGCGCTCCTATTGCCATACACATTGCAAACAACACTTGCTACTGTTCTTTTCAAGTACAGTGTATTGGACAGAAGAGGAGCTACTGTTCTTGTCAGTTTCCTAAGCAGAGTTGAACTAGATATGGCCCGTGTGTGTAGGAAACACAGTTCTTTTGTTCTGATCAAGCTCACTGTTCCGACCCCATAGGAAACACAGTAGAGTAGAAGAGTGCTCTTTTCTCAAAAGCATAGTGTGTTTCCTGTAAGTCGAGCTAGCGTTTGTTTCCCAGTACTAAATGGAGTTGAATCACATGCAGTTTCTGGTCCTACGAGCAAGAGTTGTTTTCTGGTAAGAAGAGTCACTATTGCGCTCCCATTGTCATACACAGGGCAAATAGCACTGGCGTCTGTTCCCAGCATGTACAGTGTATTGGACTGAAGAGGATCTACTGTTCTTGTCAGTTTCCTAAGCAGAGTTGAACTATTTACGGCTGGTGTGTGTAGGAAGCACAGTTCTTTTGTTCTGAGCAAGCTCACTGTTTTGGCCCTATAGAAAACACAGTAGAGTAGAAGAGTGCTCCTTTCTCAAAAGCAGAGTGTGTTTCTTGTAAGGCGAGCTAGCTTTTGTTTCCCAGTCCTAAATGGAGTTGAATCACATGCAGTTTCTGGTCCTACAAGCAAGAGTTGTTTTCTAGTAAGAAGAGTCACTATTGTGTTCCCATTGCCATACACAGGGCAAATAGGACTCGCGTCTGTTCCCAGGATGTACAGTGTATTGGACTGAAGAGGATCTACTGTTCTTGTCAGTTTCCTAAGCAAAGTTGAACTAGATATGGCCCGTCTGTTTAGGAAGTACACTTCTTTTGTTCTGAGCAAGCTCACTCTTCTGGCCCTATAAGAAACACAGTAGAGTAGAAGAGTGCTCTTTTCTCAAAAGCAGAATGTGTTTCTTCTAAGGCGAGCTAGCGTTTGTTTCCCAGTCCTAAATGGAGTTGAATCACATGCAGTTTCTGGTCCTACGAGCAAGAGTTGTTTTCTGGTAAGAAGAGTCACTATTGCGCTCCCATTGTCATACACAGGGCAAATAGCACTGGCGTCTGTTCCCAGCATGTACAGTGTATTGGACTGAAGATGATCTACTGTTCTTGTCAGTTTCCTAAGCAGAGTTGAACTAGATATGGCCCGTGTGTGTAGGAAGCACAGTTCTTTTGTTCTGAGCAAGCTCACTGTTCGGACCCCATAGGAAACACAGTAGAATAGAAGAGTGCTCTTTTCTCAAAAGCAGAGTGTGTTTCTTGTAAGGCGAGCTAGCTTTTGTTTCCCAGTCCAAAATGGAGTTGAATCACATGCAGTTTCTGGTCCTACGAGCAAGGGATATATTCTTGTAAGGAAAGTCACTATTGTGCTCCCTTTGCGATAAACAGTGCAAATAGCACTCACGTCTGTTCCGAGCAAGTACAGTGTATTGGACTGAAGAGGAGCTACTGTTCTTGTCAGTTTCCTAAGCAGAGTTGAACTAGATATGGCCCGTGTGTGTGAAGCACAGTTCTTTTGTTCTGAGCAAGCTCAATTTTCGGACCCCTTAGTAAACACAGTAGAGTAGAAGAGTGCTCTTTTCTCAAAAGCAGAGTGTGTTTCTTGTAAGGCTAGCTAGTGTTTGTTTCCCAGTCAGAAACGGAGTTGAATCCCATGCAGTTTCTGGTCCTACGAGCAAGAGTTGTTTTTTGGAAAGAAGAGTCACTATTTTGCTTTCCTTGCCATACACAGTGCAAATAGCACTCTCGTCTACTCCCAGCAATTACAGTGTATTGGACTGAAGAGGAGCTACTGTTCTTGTCAGTTTCCTAAGCAGAGTTGAACTAGATATAGCCCGTGTGTGTAGGAAGCACAGTTCTTTTGTTTTGAGCAAGCTCACTGTTCTGGCCCTAAAGGAAACACAGTAAAGTAGAAGAGTGCTCTTTTCTCAAAAGCAGAGTGTGTTTCTTGTAAGGTGAGCTAGCGTTTGTTTCCCAGTCCTAAATGTAGTTGAATTACATGCAGTTTCTTGTCCTATGAGCAATAGTTGTTTTCTGGTAAGAAGAGTCACTATTGTGCTCCTATTGCCATACACAGTGCAAACAACACTTGCTACTGTTCTTTGCAAGTACAGTGTATTGGACAGAAGAGGAGCTACTGTCCTTGTCAGTTTCCTAAGCAGAGTTGAACTAGATATGTCCCGTGTGTGTAGGAAGCACAGTTCTTTTGTTCTGAGCAAGCTCACTGTTCGGACCCAATAGGAAACACAGTAGAGTAGAAGAGTGCTCTTTTCTCAAAAGCAGAGTGTGTTTCCTGTAAGGCGAGCTAGCGTTTGTTTCCCAGTCCTAAATGGAGTTGAATCACA